>NC_090188.1:16869190-17169190 GCF_024679245.1 Pseudorasbora parva
AGCCAGTCCATATGATCAAGTTGTGTTTCAAGTTTTAGTATTGACAGGTGAACTGTCTTTGTGGTGTTAAGAGAGCAAAGGTTTTTGCACTTCCACTGGGTGTGTTCTAAAATATTAGAGAAAGACTTTTCAGCTTGAAATTACTATTTTTCTGCAATAAACAAGTGCATTTTGCCACGTTATTTTTAGAGATGATAATTAACATGTTATAGAGTAATCCTTTACTGAAAACCCAATTTTGACACAAAAAAATTGACATTTAACCTATTCTTTTCCCTTCCTGAAAACATTCCAGCGTGACATCTGACAGGTTTTCCCAGAATTTAACCAAGCCCTGTATTTTTTTTCCCCACCCAACTTTATTTTCTTTGATAATTTGTTTTACTCGGATATATAACTTGATACAAACAAAAGATCTGTCACCACAACCTTAGCTACATTACATCACAACCTTAAATGTTTTGATCTAAAGCTATGAAAAGGCTTTTGTTTTGGACGTTTACCGAATTCAAAATGTAATTCATGCATACATCCATTGATTGTTTCCCAGGTATCGTTGAGGACTATCAGCTACCATATTATGATCTGGTGCCATCAGATCCATCTTATGAGGATATGCTGGAGGTCGTGTGTGTCAAAGGACTCCGGCCCACCGTATCCAATAGATGGAACAGTGATGAGGTAAGTCAGCAATCAGTATCTGACCAGCAGATGGCAGTATATTTACAGATTGTGTTTGCAGCATCTGTAGAGATTTAGTGAATATTCGTAGCCTTGAATAGGTACTCGAGGTCATAAACATGTACTGAAGAGAAAGGTTGTGATCTGAGAAGAGTTTGTCTCCTTAGTGCTTGAGGACCATGTTGAAGCTGATGTCAGAATGCTGGGCCCACAATCCTGCATCACGCCTGACCATCCTACGAGTCAAGAAGACTTTGGCAAAAATGGTGGAATCTCAAGACATTAAAATCTGATCAGCAAAGCGTCTTTTATTTTGTTTTTGACATTATTGTCCCCTTCAGGAGAAACAAGCTTTCTTCTTCTGTTGGATCAGACATGGTGACTTTTGCTGCTTTCTGTGAAAGCTCTATTATTGCGCAGTTGGATCAGAGGATTACTGCAACAGACACAAACGTAGAGTGGGACCTTCTGGAGGTTTTGGGAGAGATAAAGTAAACCCCACTGCCTTAAAATACACACAGTTGTTCTAAATATGTTTCTTTAGATTCTGGGAAAAACCTCCTGCCATATGGATGAAATGCTGTTGACTTCTCATGGAATCTGTGTAAAGCATACTGTGATTTAATGTATGACATGTAAATATATTATACTAGTAGAATAACTGAAAACAGAGCAAAACTATATATTATCGATATAATCTTGTCCAGTTAATAGCCATTGTAGACTCTAGAGGAAGATTATCTGTGCCTCTAGCAGCCTATTATGTGGCTTTTAAAAACTTTAATTCAACTGTACAGTAGTTCTTCTCTCTGTTCTCAGCTGAAGATTTCTTTATGAAATAAGACCCCCGCCAGAAGGTTAAAGATGCATGCCATTCGTGATTTTGATGCATGAACATTGTTTGCCATGTTTAAAGCATGCCATTTTAACATCCTCAACATTTTCAACCGAATCTTTCACTATGCCTTTGACCATATTTTTAGGAAGTAAACCAGCTGTCAAAATAGCTCATTTTAATTAAGACAACTGTTTATACTCACTGATGTTTGCAGGATCTCCTGCTAGCAGTGATTTGGCAACATCAGTGTAGTGTTTGTGGGGGTGATTTATGTGCTTTCTGGTTGGTGCGATACAGTTTCCTACATTCAGAGAAGCTTTTTTTGGTACAGGATTCTATTGGTATGAATGTGCTTTAAAGTGCAAACTTTTAAGGATTTGGTGATATTCGGATCATATGTCTTTGCCAATGTCATTAATCATGTTTTGAACTCTGTTTATATTTTTGAGGTGCTTGAAGTTGAAGGGTACGACCGTAAGTAACATCTGTTTGTCATCAGTGCTTAATAGTTAGGTTGGAGCTGCCAAAATACAGTCCTGTTAACTGGTACTATCCCAAAATACACATTATTGTTACGTAACATGTTTACAGAACTCCCATGCAGATTTAATTGTATTATTCTTTAAAAAAAAATGCAGTTGTAGCCCAGAATACTTGTTTATTATTCTTAGTGCCATTGAAAAGACCAATGTGATTTGATAACAAAACAACAGTTCACAATAGCGCTCTACACCAATATCTGGGCCCTTGCAGACAGGAAGTGTGAATGTACAATGCTTTGATAATGTCAGTGCCAGACTAAGGTGCTTTGTCACAATTTTAGTACAGTATGTCCTGAAAGGGCATCTTGAGTAAAACAAAAAGATTAAAAATATTCTGAAAATAAATAATAAATCTAAGAAAGGAAACCGCTTACCTCAGTGTGGTTAACTTTAACACACCATACATTATGCTAGAGAAACACTACTTTTAGTGTAAATGAAAATACAGCTGTAGCTTTTACTATACAAGTAATCTAAAATTGCATCTGTGAAACTGATCATCTATATCAAATGCTTTTCTGTGGCTGAAAAGGGATATTTCAAATGGTCCCTCAAGTTAGCATTTGATTGCATTAAAGAAAGAGAAATCTCATTGTGACTATCCCAGTGGTTTTGCGTCGTCCCCTATGGCTTCTGTTCTTCACCTGGAAACTGACAATGCACCTTCTCACTGTAATCAGAGCTATGAAGCATGTTGATTAGACCATATTGTATATATGCCTGTAGATATTTCAATGTGCTTTACCATAGTATCACCCAGCCCACCTCTGTGTAATACATTAAACAATATTTAGTGTCTAATTCAGTTTTTTTGTTTTATTCAGCCCCATGTTGAAGTGCCTTATAAGTAGGCCTCATACACTGTATACTATTTGTCCATGTAATCTTTTAAAAAAATATATAATTTTAGTACACTCTTTCTGTTTTTGGTGTCTTATATTTAACTTAAAAAGTACAATATCTTGCAATGTATTTAGGGCACAGGGTATGTAAGGAATATAATGTAGTTGTCATATGTAAGATTTCTGATGTTCCACCAAACAGGACCACATCTTCTAAATCTTATTCCTTGAAAACAGTGCTCAATGTCTCAAGAACCTGTCCCCATGATAAACAACATGAGCTGTTTGTCTCTCAGATCCTGAAAGAAAAATTGAAATGGTGGGCAGTGAAATCAGTCTTTTTGCACCTGTAGAGTGTCGCATGGTCTCAGGTGGTCTGCAGCATCAGTAGGCCAGCAAATGTGTTATCTTGTGGGTTGTTGCGCTCTATAGTTCCCTGCACCAGCTCTAGACGGAGTTCCTCTCCTTGCTCCATCTGCAGAATGCAGACGCGTGTTGCGGGTGCACCCAACTTCCTCGGGTTCTGCCGTAAGGAGGCAGCTACCTCTCCACCTCTCTTTAACTGAACCAGAGAGGGGCCTGGTCCAAAGTCCAGTGTCACCACAAAGAGATAGGCACCAGAAGTAGGAGCACGAAATATGCCTGTTTTTGTTGAGTATAATTGTCCATGATTTAGGGCCACGTTTTCAAAAAGGATTGTGCCAGATCCGTTAGCACCTTCTGGGCTGCTGGCCAGGAACATAATTGGACTATCTGGGAGCTGACGAAGCACTGTTTGGAATCAAATAATGGTAAGGTATTAAAATAAGACTGCTAAGAAAAAGGGGGACATGATAGTGTAATTACAAATGACTTTCACTGGGGGTGCTCTTGTCCCACAAATGAAACATCAACTAATCTGTACTCTAGTCTAGATTCCATATGAATGAATATTAAATCGGGGCCACGATTGAACTAAAACAATGTTGTGGAAATTGATTTTTCATTTGTGGCCAAGGTATCTTGTTTTTTCCAATCATGTCATGTAGGATTTCATAATTATAAAACAAAAGAACATTACAATATTTTAAAAGTGCCGTGCTTTAAAGTGTTGGTTCATCCAAAAATAAAACTGTCAATCGCTCACCTCATGTCATTTAATGTAATTCATGAAAAAGTAGAGAAATGATTGAAAGTTTGAATAGTTTTACAAGATACTATGTTTAAATATCATCTTACCTGCAGACTCTAGTGATGCATCTCTCTTGCTGCGAAAATTCACTCGGTCCCCTGTCTGAACAGCTCTTTTGTATGCCGTCGTCTTTTGTTTCTTTGCTTCCTTTCTCTTCATCAAAGCTGACAATTTATCTAAATCCACCGACATCTCCGAGCCAGCAAGTCCCTCTGTGTTACTGAAAATGCCGTTAAAAACCCCAAGGTGTGTCTCAAGGTCCTTACGTAAAGTATCCACCTCGGCCTGCAGTTTCACCTCCACACCACCAACGGCAGAAG
Source organism: Pseudorasbora parva (assembly GCF_024679245.1). Lineage (NCBI taxonomy): Eukaryota > Metazoa > Chordata > Actinopteri > Cypriniformes > Gobionidae > Pseudorasbora > Pseudorasbora parva. The sequence goes on from NC_090188.1 coordinate 16,873,585, forward strand.
TTTTATTGCAGTTGCAGCAAGAAGGACAATGATATTCCTCAAGCCGTTTAATGTGAGCTCCAAGCTCTTTTACCGTTTTCTCTAAAGTCCAGAAGTCATCATCAGAGTACTCCAGCTGTTCCTCGGACAGGTCAAATCTTTCATTCCCACGTCTCCTTTTGACACCCACCGAGGCCCTGTTTGCAAGCACAGAGGGATCATCTGCTGCCAACACCTGAGGGGTAGCAGAGTTCACCATTGAGGTTAAGCTACGGCTGTGTTCATTGATCTTCTCTTGCATGTATCTAATGTTCTCCCTCAATTCTGGTATAGAGTAATGTTTCTGGTCCTGATGAGACCACTCCATGAACTCCAGCACCTCTTCCCCAAGCAAAATCTCTAGCACCTCCGAGTGACGAATGGCATCCTGAAGCAAAGTGTTGAAAATGCTATGTAGGTGCTGAATCTTCTCGACCTTGGCCCTGTCCTGCTCCTGGAGTGTTTCAATGTCCTGCTTGTGGTTCAGGAAGGTGGCCTGAAGCTGGGACACATTGTGCTGTAACATTCTGCTCTTTTCCTGCTCAAAAGCAAGTGACTGTTGCACATTCAGTAATCCTAATTTGAGATCTTCCACAGATGGAACCCAAGCAGCATTGTCCCAATGGTCCACCATATCCCGTGCCTCACGCTCCAAGGCCAACTTGTTTTCATTCGCTATCTCCATCACATTAGCTACAGTTTGTCCCAACTGTGTCACAGATACTCCAAGGGCGATACAGTCACAATCCCCACTTGCTGAACTTATGTTCTTGTAATATTCTGTATATAGATAGTCAACATCGGTTTCCATCTCCTGCAGGGCTCCCTGGAGAACACTGATGTTGCTGCTCAGCTCATTTATACGGTCAAGGACTACTACCTTCGCTGCCTCTACCTCCAAACCAGTCTCCATAAACTGAACCTGGCTGTTGCGGCCAGTCTGGACTATTTTGTTGTCCAGATCTGTCCAACCTTTCTTGAGGTCCTTGATGTTTGCAGTCACTTGTTCATAGCCTTCATTCAAGGTGCTTAGTCTCACGGTGTTGTTAATGACTTTGTTGTCCAGACGCGTGATGGCCTCCCAGACAGCTGTGCTATCATGAGACTGACTCTGTGTGGAATCTGCCTTATTTTCTGGCCGAATCTTCTGAAAATCTTCGTCCAGCCTCTCTTGCTCCTCTATCAATCCAGACATTGATGTATTCAGAGACTGGAGATTTACCTAAAGTGAGATATACACATTCAGTACAATTGTTATGCATGTACAAAAATCATTTGAGTAAAAACTCTGACCTGCAACATCTTTTGGTGACGTTTGATTTTGACGTCTATGTCAGTCTTGAAATTTGTCAGGTTGTAGTGCAGCATGATTTGCTGCGCGTGGAGCCTAGTTTCAACCTCATGGCGATGGTTGCGAAACTGAGCTTTCACCTCCTCCAGTTTCTGTAAACTCTCCCTCAACTCAACTTCAACAGCCTCCTGTGGATTGTGCTCCTCACCACCAACCTCTAGAGGCTCAGCGACCCTCCCCTGCTCCTGATCTTGTCGGAGTCGGGCCATGTCCTGCTGCAAACCCTGCACCTCCTGAAAGAGCCGTTCCAGGGTTAGATTGAAATTCTCCAACACAGGTTGTAGCTGAGACATCACAGCTTCTTTCAAGATTGACAGGAGCTCATAGTGAGCGTTAGGTGTGTCAGGGTGAGGAACGCCTTCATTTACAGCATAAGGGTCTGGAAAAAGATAGACAGACAGACATCGGCTAGACATGTGGGGTCTCATTTAATTAAAAAAATGTATGATCTTAGTCATTTTTAAAATGTACGTACACAGAAAACGAAAATGTGCATACGCCTTTCTTCCAGATGTAAAATTTAATAAAATCGCAAATGATCTTGAAATTGTGTGCCCTAATTTATGTCATCAACATATAACAGAGCATTAGTCACGTCTAAATCCTTTACTTGAGAATGGCGAGCGGTAAGAATTGCTTAGATTTCCAAATACCTGCACTACTCTGACTCTCTGCCACTAGGAAAAGTGTGCATGTCTGCTTAGTTCCTGATGTAGCGCTTAAGCATTTTTCCACGTCAAAGATGTGTTTTTATAAATATGAACGTATGCGACCATTACATTACTCTTGAAATTCTTGGTTTACGTTATTATTATTATTATTTATTTATTTATTTTTTCCAGAATGGGAGTCAATGGCAGCCGTATGAACGGTAAATAGGAAAATGATGGCATGCTTGTAGATATCTTCATCAATAATGAATATACCAAATTTGGAGTCTCTAAGACTAACTCCATAGCGCCACCACCAGTCCAAAAATGTTGTGCAATGTGTTATTTCGATTCCTTTATTATCAGAGTAAGTGTTGTACTTATCTTCCTTCCTCTTGGATTAGAAATAAGTGCATTTTTGTTAATTTTGTTCATCTGAACCTCTGTTCATTTTTAGTTCATCCTAACTATACTTTCTGAAGTGATCTGTTACTCAAGTACATTCTATTTCTGATTTTTTTTTCCTTCTGGCTCTGCATTGCGCTACAGCCGCATCTTGGGCTTGGCCCCGCAATTGCTGCTTGCAGCTATATTTTGAATTGTCCTTATTTATAGAGAATCTTAAAATAGATGTTCTTATTGAACATTACTTTCTATGATGAACATTCTAAGCAACTTACAAAGAGGGGAATCCCAGCAACAATAATGTTTTGGAGGATAATAACCACATTGCCAAAAATAGAAATCTGAAACTATTGTCATTCTTGGATAATAATTTTTCCTGTGGAGCTGTTTGTAAGGTTTGACTTTCTATGAGGAAACATCGATATCATGTCGGAAAGATTTACATCTCAATTTCCAGGTCAGGATGGGTCATTCATTTGATCATGAGTGGTCAAGGTTTAGAGAAGAGTTTTAAGCAGAAAAGGATCTCTACATGTATAAGTTCCCTGCTGGGAACCTGACATAGAGGTCATGTGCCGTTTTCATTCTTTTTATTCACATGCTGTCAAAACAGTCTCTGGAAAAGCTTCAGAATTTATGCTCCTGCTGCTTTTTTCTCATGTTGTAAAGTCTAGGATATATGATTGAGTCATGTTTTATTACCCTGACAACATTGTTTTTAGTATTTGAACCACATCTCATGCAGACACAAAAGCTCTGCTCCTACCCAGAACAACAGGGTAACAAGGGGAAAATTCTCCACTCAAACTTCAAAGGTTGTTTTTTCTTTCTTTTGTCTGCTTTTTGGAAGAGAATAAACGTTTTAAAGAGGCTCTCAAGCGTTATTTATGTGACAAATGTGTCCTTACATCAATAACGCTGCAGTTTTCTTAGTGTTGTGTGTGGCTGGATTCAATCTATATCTGAACCACTGTGTCATTTCCATAGACCATTACATCACGCTCATAACCATACAATGTATGGGGGGACTTTTTTCCCATGGAAAGAGAGGATATCCTGTGCAGGAATTAGTAATGTGAAGGGACATTGAGGAGCTGTTATTGAAGAGGAATGGAGGTTTTTTCCCTGTCTGCAGCATTATTTACTGTTCTGTTAATCCGGCATCCTCTGCATAGTAGGATATAAGAGAGACCGGCACTTGACGAGACGGACAGAATAATATCCCCATAATGTGACAAAACATATTACAACCAAAGGAAGTGTCTAGTAACTATTTTTGGGTGGATAACACACATGTTCTGTTTTCAGTAGTATTTGTCTGTAAGAGACTGGGAAGAGAGACCTGCTCAATGCTTTTTTTTGTTGTTGAGAATATTACAATAGGATATTATATAGGAAAATGAACAGCTATCATTTGGGAACAGAACACTTATTTGTAAATTTTAGATGGTAAAAAGCAAAAGAAAAAGCAAACCATTAAATCATATGCAGCCGCGGTGGGACAGTGCCCCATTGACACCATCCGACAGTTTTTGGATTTTCTAGACTATTTTAAGGGATAAAGTGAGCAGGATATATTAAAATGAAGTGCATGAATTTGACAGGCATGTTTCATGACACTAAAGACCCCATTTTAGCAATCTAAACGCATGGTCTGATGCTCATGACACTGGTACACTTAGGGCGTGTCCGAATCCGCTTTTGCTAGTTTAAGGACAGTTAAAAAAGGTCAGCGGTCCGAAAGGGTTGTGTTATGGGCCTAACGTGCAATAAACCAATCAGAGTGTTATCTCCCATTCCCTTTAAAAGCCATTTCCACTTGCACCATGGCCGATTGCTATTTACATAGCAGAATTTGCAAGTGGAAATACTTAACGCTTCTCCACAGAGGAATCCTTTTATTTATAATATTTAAAAATGTTTGTGTGCTGCTGCACGTCCCTGTGTGTGTAATAAGCAGAGTGTACACCACCTATAGGCGCACATTACTAAAGCGCCCTTTAAATAACACAAATACTGCGCTATTGACTTAAGACCAGGGGCCTCACACAAAAGAAGGCGTACGCCGCTCTCTAAGCAATAATTGGTATTTATAAAAAGCAAATTTGACGGGAAAATGTGCGGTCCTTCACGCAAGCTTTGACCCAGGAGTGGGTAATGGTGACACTGTCGGCAGATGGAAGAAACACGTGAAAGTGTGTGAAACTCTAGACAACGTTGTGTAAAAAAAATGTCAATCCTGCCTCTCATAAATAACACAAATACTTCACAAAGCAAGTCTTAGCTACAATTAACAGCCTACACGAACACCCGTTTGCTCGATCTGCAGTGTAAAACAAACAAAATCGAATGAAATTACAACAGAGATGCAAATTAACAAATATTGGCTAAAAGAAAAGTGAAATATGTTCTGGAATAATATTGGCATGTTATGCAATTCATCCTCATAAATAATATGGTAAAAAGAACAAAATAACGTACAAAAAGGATATTCTCATCAATGTGTCCGAAGCAGATATAGAGGCAATCAGACAGACAGACAGACAGACAGACAGACAGACAGACAGACAGACAGACAGACAGACAGACAGACAGACAGACAGACAGACAGACAGACAGACAGACAGACAGACAGACAGACAGACAGATAGATAGATAGATAGATAGATAGATAGATAGATAGATAGATAGATAGATAGATAGATAGATAGATAGATAGATAGATAGATAGATAGATAGATAGATAGATAGATAGATAGATAGATAGATAGATAGATAGATAGATAGATAGATAGATAGATAGATAGATAGATCTATTTTGTTAAATTTTAATTTTGTTAAAATAATGTATGACGTATGTCTCAAACATTCAGAAAGAAAATTAGAAATTCTCAACATATTGATTTCCTCTCTGTGTTTACCATGATTTCGCAATCAATGAATATTAACTTGTGGGCGTTTCACTGATTATTTATGGGCCACTATGGGCGTGACATGAAGCCGCAAAAGCTGCTCTACATTTAGAATTGATTTTGATTTATTAAGGGAAAACTGCGTATGACGTGCGTGCACACGGTTTTCTAATTCAGAGTATTTCTGTGCGTACGTACGTCCTGTTTAATCTGTACGCCCCTTCTGACGCAAATGCTATGTAAATGAGGCCCCTGGCGTTTGTTGGTCATCAACAATGCACCTGAACACACACGTTTTCAGACCAGCGAACAAGAAGGACGCGAGTGCATTTCCTATTTGCACATTGTGGGCGCTGGATGTGAAAGTTATAACACCTTTGGGCTGAAACTAGCAAAAAAACTCTTGCGTCTCGCGGTCTCGCCTAGCATTACATTGCTTTGGGTGTATGATAATGCCCTAAGAGTCCTTCCCAGCTCTACAGCAGCGCACCACAAATTTCCAATGTAAATCTGTGGTGAAAAATGGAACTGCAGCGCACCCTCATAGAGAGCATTGGGGGCAGATTTCAGGCTGCCCCGCTCATTTACACATTATCTTAAGTAAACCTTGCCCCAGACCAAGATGCTATCAGTAATGTATACTCAGCTATGTGTATATTAGTCTGCATCAGGTCATTAACTATTTGTCTATGTATAAGTATAAATCATTTAGTTTCAACATGCCCATATGAATAGCTAGCTTTTATATACTGTACAGTACTTCTGTTGTTTGTTTCTGAGAATAGACATGACTTTGTTTTTCTCACTGGGATTCCTACACAACTTGCAATATTCTAAAATGATAGAATGTCCTTGCTGCAAAAGTGTGTCTGATGTGTTCAGTGATAGGATATAAAGCTTATAAAATGTTGATCAAAAACTAAGCTAAGACCCAGAATCTGCCCTACCTAAATTTACAGTCAGGAGCCGCAACCAATCAAATGGCATTTTTTTAAATCGTCATAGTTTGTTCAAGTCTCCGAGGTATGTTGCAAAAATACATACCTCTCCTCTCAAAGTGGTGACTGTTATGGTGGCCATGGCCAGCAGGGGCGTGCTCATAATCATCCACGGACTCTGTTGCAGTTTGATTCTCTACATCAGGTTGTTGAGCTTCATACACTGGAGCGCCAAACATTTCGAAATCATTCTGCTCTCTGTTCTCTTGATTTAATTTGTTATATCCTTAAGAGAGAGAAGAAGAAAAAGTACAACCAAATGTTATGTTTGGCACTGTATTGATTGATGGTACCTTTGCCATGAGTTTTGTTATTTTGTTATTCACTTCATGAATGCGACCTGTGCATTTGAATATCAGGAAGGTCATTGGTAGGAGTGCGTAGTATCAGATTAATCAGCAGCACGGGAATTTCCAAGTTTGTGTCCAAAGCTTTTGTTTGTGTCCCAACTACTAGCTCAAAGGATTATTTTTAGAGCTGTGGGTTTAACAGCCTCCTCTAAAACGTGCTATTATTCTAGTGCGCTCCAGTGCATGTGTGTATTTACCCAAGACCATTTTTGTTTTGTCCATGCTCAGACTGAAGCGCGGTCACACACGTTAACACTCTGTGTGGGCTCGCCCCTTGCCTTCAGAAAACTCTTACGCCCTTTTCCGTTCTCCCATGTGGGGCCATAACATTCCCATAACCAGCCAATATTTGCACAAACACAATTTTGTCATTTCCTCAGTTTGTTTCAGCAGCCAGGCCAGTGTCAGTCTGTCACAGGTATAGGGTCATGCTTGGCTAGAATGCTGCATTAACCAGTCAGCATCCAGTGACCAGTGCTGCAACTATGCATAATGTAGAGAGACATTTTAAAACGTTTAAAACTTAAAACTTTTTTACATCACATACGTCTGTCTGTCACTTCATGTCCTCCCTGATGTGGTCTTCCTGTCATGGTGGGGTCTTGAGACTCAGAGACGTGGCCACCTGTGACTGACATAGAGCACAGAGAAAACAGAGAGAATGTAATATATATATTTTTATGTTTTTCAGAATGTATAGCACCTGACCGGTGGAAAGCACCTTTTACACAAGCCATTTTACATCCCATTTACAAATGAAGGAGCCAAGCCCGTTCATCAAAAGGTAATTTTGTTTGCGTACAGTACTGTTGGCCAAGCAGCGTATTCAAATCTCTCTGTAGTAATATTTATTCAAAAGCGGAGAAAGACCATATCAAAACTTTTGGAAATGGTGACACCATTGTGTAGAAGCAAAGCAATTTATGAAGCAAGTCAGATTGTTGTGGAAAGTTCATCACTCAGTACCTGTCTCCTCACAGTTTTTCCCAGCATGCCCAGGGCAGCATCGCCACAGCAGTGCAGTGACGATTTTCTGCTTCTCTCTGTATACTGGCCGAGTGGAAAGTTTGTACCTGCATACAAATGAAAGGATTTGATTAAGTTTGAATGTGAAGTTTCAGCTCAAAACACTGCAAAGATCCTTTATTATACCATGTCATGCCATTTTTGAGCGGAAGAAAAAGCATGCTGTTTTCATTCATGTATCTTTAAATGCAAACGAGCTGCTGCTCCTCACCCCACTTTCCAGAAGAGGGCGGAGCCTGTACAGCTCATGCCTTGGATACTCAATCAAAATCATACAGACGTTTTAGCTTTTGGCAATTTATATCACAAATCACACTCATGTGACATTGCAGTTCTTCATCATAAAGCCATATTAGAATAAATTTATGATTTATGGTTTTCTGAGCACACACATCCAAAACACACACGCAGAAAGCTGGCTGACAGAGCGCCCTGTGAGTATTAAACTAAGTTCTCTTTCACATATTACAGCACTTAAACTGTCAAAAACACACAACACGGTTATGTCTGTGAACGTAAACAGTAATAAGAAAAAATTGCATGTGTATATTAGATCTGTGAATTAAAGTGAAAGCTGTATAATATAAAGTACTACTGCTATTTATGCTGTTAATATAAATCAAACAACAAAAGAGAACAAGAAAATCACTCACTGCTCTTGACTGAATAACTTTAGTTGCTTTAATAAAAATACATTTCTTATGTGAATGCTGCTGTTAAATGCTCTCGCGAGGAGATAGACATGGCAGACTGTGTACAGCTCACTTAGGGCAGGGTCTATGCTATTAGGACAGAGCCAAACTGTTCTCGCCGCTTGGTACAATTATTGCACATCCACTGCAGTGAGATGGACTTTGTAACGAAGTCTTTAGTGCCTTTTATGGGTCTTGTAAGTGGGTCAGTTGAAATGTACTGAATGCCAATGGAGGCCTTTTTGAAGCCTTTCTCAGCCATCAGCTTTCAACAAAAATATCTTCATTTGTGTTCTGAAGATGAAGGAAGGTGTTACAGGTGTCCAACGACATGAGGGTGAGTAATTAATGAAATAATTTTCATTTTTGGGTGAACTAACCCTTTAATGTTGGGGGGTGGTATTACCCGCGTGTTATTCTGTCCCACCCAATAGCAGGTGAAGAGAGTGTTTTAAAATATTCCTTATTTTGGCAGTTCTGTTTGGTGCCTCTAGCAACACAGAAACTACACACTTTTAATATATATAATTCACATTTAAGATACATAATTCACTTACATGACTAGCTGGCAGTCTGGGGAGCCATTGGGACAGGGACTCTGGGACTTGATGGTGTACTTCTCAGTTCCACAGTATACTACCCCAGTAACAGAGCGCTTTTGAACAAACGCACACCAATTCCTGGAAGGGAGACTGAACGTCAGACACACAGCCTAATATGTACATTCTAGTTAGGAAACATCGGAAGTATTCAGTTCGGTCAAGGCCAGTGGTTCATTGTACTAATACACTTAGCAATAATACAGTTATATTTTTGGGTTTGTGCTTAGCTGAACCTTTTGTTCTCAGGGTCAATGATACTTCATTATCTAGAGGAAAATATTAACCTACAAATGACACGTTAAGACCTGTAATGTATTTCTTGGACTGCATTCATGGTATTCTCAAATTACAGATGTTTTTTTCTCAAAATTAGTATTTTATAATTGTACATTTTTTATTTACATTGGTTAGCCATGTTTTTCTTTCAGACATACTTGTGGATATATTCATACATGAATTATTCATTCACAGCAAGCATACCATTGCCAATGTGCAGAGTGTAACGGCTGCTTCACAACCAATTTTAAAGTCTGTGTGACTATCACAGGGCTACGCGGTTGTCTGAAACAGTGGAAAGGCAGCATTAGGTACAAAAAGTTGAAGGAACCGAAGAATAGGTGTCTGGGTGCCAACGGTCATGACTCATTGTTAATAGCGCTATAGAGCATGGCATCCTTCATTTGGCAGTAAGGGACATGGAAGGTTTTCCATTGACATTTACAGTGCTGTATATAATAGAGCCCCTTCTGACCTGGGCAAGTCCAAACACCCTTCTCCTGCTGCAACGTTGCATACAAATTAAGTCCGTACCACGTCACAGGTTTAGAAAGGTTGGTTACGTACACTGCCCAAAGGTGACTGACCAGACAGACAAAACAGAGATTATATTTCATTGGGTCCAGCTGTAAGGTCCTATTCCTGAGGTCACGGCAGAGCTGATGATGACGGGCTGCAGTTATTTTACATCATTAGAGCTGATCTTTGACATGAGTCTTTGTTGCTGATTATGAGTAAACCATTAACAATGATCATGGGAACATGGAAATGACCAGAGATCATAGGTTTGTTGAAGTTAAAGGCTGGACAGATAAGGCTTTGTGGGCAGATGTATTTGGAAATGGTCCTTTGAGGGGGAACATCAGCCTGCTATTGGTTGTTTTAACTTGCTCAATCTTCTTGATGTATGATTCATAGTCCACAAGTAAGACGGGTCAAACTCTCCCAGCCAAATCCCTCACATTCACTGCAGAGTTGTGAATTGTTTGGGGTGTAATTGTTCAGTCTTTGGTCAATGGTTAATACGCTCGGTATGAGTTTCAGAATGAGAAAGTCTGTATTCATCTCTCCATTAATCAAACGCAAATGTAGGGCAGATCAGGTCAATGGGATCGGTACTTTATGAAAGAATTGTGATGACTAAATGATTGGGAAAACGCCAGGTTGAGTTCTTGATTTGTGTAACGTATATTGTGGTTTTAAACCCACAGGCCATGACATATCCAACAAAGCCAAAAGAATCAGTTAACCAAAGATGCCAAAACACAACAAAACAATAGTTCCAACACTCTATCAATGGTTACATGGAGAGAGAAAAAGCATCAGCACTGTTTATGGACAATTAGTACTTGCATTTTAGACCATAGACTATGAATCTAACAGAACAAGTTATCCTACAGAGCTTTACACAAGGTCTGATCTGAAACAAAATACAATACCATGTATGCCACAGTTAGTCTTAAATAAACAGCTTTAGTGCTTGTTTCCAAATAGAATAAACTTTGGGGGGAAAAACAACTCACATTTTCAGTATACAACATGTCAGAATAAGGAAAAACATGTGGCATTTCTTGTGCAACACAATGATTTTTCTGGTAATCCAAACTGAATGTCAAACAGAGGGGACTTGTTTTGCAGTTGTAAATGCATTTGTCTCTGTTGTTGTCTTTTTGGAGTTAACACAAGGGGTATTTAAACCATTGCTTGGTCTTTATATTTGTCTTGATCACTAAGCCGCCTGTAATGTGATCATTGATTAATAGGATCTGAAGGTAAAGGGATTAAAAGTCTCAAGACAAGTTACTTGTAAAGCATGTGAATCTTTATAGTTTACAAGCCTGTGATTTTGCTTCATTCTGGGGCAGACTGGGATTAAAGGATTAAAGGATGGGGCACAACAGGCTTCCTTCTCGCCTACCTATATGTCTCAGGCTTACGTTATCTTCTGTAACCCCAAGAAGGGGTTAAATTGGACTGGAATGATCTGGAAAGGCATTCTGGCACCCTTGATTTAAAAAAAAGACAACAAATTAAGCAGTTGTTTGTCAATCCATTCCATATACTCTATGTTCCAGTCCAGTTTCTTTGAATACACAGCACACTTATTGAGTGAGTGAACTACAATTTCACTATATAAAGCATTTTTTTTTAGGTTGAAAAACACAACCAGGTGTAGAATTTTGGATCACTTATTTTGTTTGTTAAACACATATAACATATAGACTTAAGTGCTAAACGTTTATTATATATGCTGTATAAATCAGACTTGTTTTATGTCACTTCCAGACATATAGTTCAATGGATGGACATCTCTGTAAGCACATTGCTTTTCTTCCTGCTTTCTGTCGATTAGTGTCCCCTCACAGGAAGGAAGTGTATGACACTCTTTCCCTCCTGCAAACTTCCCTCATCCTGGGATCCTTACCCAACGAAGATACTCACGGACGTCCACGCACACAGACTGACACGACCTCTAACCTTAAGCCCCTTCGTTTCATAGTTTCCTCTGGTCATGTGAATTTCCAGAGAGTGTACAGCAAGAGTCATTTTCTTAATCAGTATTTTTGTGGTCTTAAAGGGTTACTTCAGCGATTAGCATATGGCTTTGTATCAGTAGAAACCCTGGAGAATATTCAAATTATTGTGCTTTCCCCCCTCATATCTCCCTGAGACAAGAGATTTATGCATTTTATTTCTGGAAAAATTCCTCCTATGATGCAAAATGACGATTTTTGCATCATAGGAGGAATGTTTCCCCAGAGGCTAGAGACTACAGCCAGCAGAGGGAGCCATTTCCGCATGTTTTGAATCTGCGCATGGGGGATGGGGAGATAACACTCAGCTGGCAGGGAGAGCTCAGCTTGCAGACAGGATCATTTAAACGGAGCTATGTTGAGCAATGTAAGTCTTCTAACTTCTCAAATTCATTTCTATGAAAGTTAAGCTTGCAAAGGCATGAACTGAAACGCGTGCCAGACTGAACTCGCGTTGTGAATGTATGCCGCGAATGTAGTCGCGATTACCTCAGCTCTCATCACTCGTGCAGTTAGTGCTCAGTGCTGTGACACTCGCGCGGTGACTCACACATTATATTGAACAGACACGTTCAGTTTTTAATTGTAGTGTCTTCTCTAACTCAGTCACAGTAATGAAGTTGGTGGTGTTGGGAATGGCCTCACAGGGCAGCGAAGCATTCTGGGAATTGTAGTCTTTCATCCCCATGGGACAAAAATACATTTTCTGTCTTTTCTCAGTCTAGAAGACACCAAATTCAAAAATAATTTCACATTTCTACTGCATTGATGACCCAGTTTAAATACAGATTCATCTTCCCAGCGCTGAAGTACCCCTTTAATAAAAACATCCCTAAAACAAGATATATTTATTTAAGAAGCCAATCTGAACAAGACATCACTTATTTTTAGAGAATTCACTACTGTGTACCAAAGCTGCATTTATTTAATGATAAATACAGTAAGAACTGTAAAATTGTGAAACATTTTTATAATTATTAAAAGTAATACTGAAATTAAAATGTATTTATTATTATCAGATTTATTACATTTATTATTTTATATAAAAAAAGTATGTCTTAAATTCAGTAATTTAGGGGAATTTAAAAAGACTGAAAACAGTTGTGTTGCTCAATATTTCTGTGAAAACCATGATGCATTTCTGATACAAAATGGTAGTAGTATATCTTGAATGAAGTCTATTTTTTCTCAAGTTATAACATATTACAAGTTAGAGAACATATAGCCTGTTACAAATCAAAGACCTTTGATGTTTTTATCAGCAGACATTTATCCTACTGTATACAGAGCTGAAATATTAAGGCTGGATTTTAATGGAAGGTTTTGTTTGACTTTGGATCCTATAAAGGATTAGCATTGCCTCTCACTGTTGTACAACAGCTGCAATAGATAAAAACTCTCCCCATCCATGTCATGCTTCGGATTCTAGTCCAAGAAATGAAGCACATTATAAGCTAGTGAAGTGGTGAGTTTATATTGACTTGAGCACAAAAGGAAACAAGGCCTTTGACGGATGGGACCTCTGTTGAGATTGGTTGAGACCCAAGAAATAATCTGTATGCAAAACTTTTTTGGGGCCAGATCGTAAGCTAGAGCAGCTTCCTGAGATGGATACAGGATGAAAGCTGATAAACTCAAACCACAACAGAGAAATAAGAGTGTGTGAGAGGATGTGAAATATAGAAACCACGTACACAGGTCACAACATCCACAATGAATGGATAAATACAGGGGATTTTAATAAAATACAAGTGTCTTGATTATTTGACTTTGGCAAAATAAGGTTTAATTTCACAAGAACATGTCATTGTTTTGACATTTGAATTGCTGTTATATTCCAACAGCTGTTTCTGGTCAGAAAGCTTGACTTTGTGAAGTGAAATTTCTATTTAAATTATTTCCATCAATTTTAGTTTCTACAAAAAGTACTGTTCATAAGTAGCTCCCTTGGGATTCTCTGCACCTGGGCATCAAACTCTCTCTTTGTCTCCCTTCCTTTCTTTCTAGCTTTTCAGAGTTGCCCATGCATGCCAAGACATCACATCACTAAAAAAAGAATCTTGTCTTAAATCCACAGACTCACACCTCCTCTAAAGACCACCTGTTATCTAACTAGCCTTTTATATTTAAACACTCAAACGTTTTTAGAAATAGGGCTTTTTAGAAATTCAACTTCTTTCCTACATTTAGATATGTGGGCAAATGCATTTTTGTCTCAGTGCATGCATTGTTTTAGTTTGGCAGGGTCGCCGCTAGCTTAGCTTAGAATAATGAATGGAATCCTATGTTGCCAGCTAGCATGTCCCGAGTAAAAGTGATCCAAAAACAACCCCCCATCTAATTACTTCTTGTGGCCTGCGTATTCACAATGAGTATAAATAGCGATGCAGATTAAGCCAGTAGGGCCTGGCGAACTCCTAGGGAGATATTGACTTGGGACTATATTTTGTGGAAGCACAGGCAAAGCACTGCTTCTTGGGCACAGAGATATCACGCAACACATTGGGATCGCTCAACGGCCGGAGGACGTGAGGATGAGAGCCGTGATATCTCTGCGCCCAAGTAGCAGTGCTTCGGCGAAGCTAAGCTAGCGGCGACCCTGCCAAACTAAAACTGAAACAAAAATGTATTTGCCCACATATCTAATTGTAGGAAAGAAGCTGAATAAGCCCTATTTCTAAAAACGTTGGAGTGTTCCTTTAACCTGATTTAGGCTTTAATGATAAAGTATTAAAATATTAATTATATAGGTTACAATAGCTAAATAAATCCACTTAATAAAAAAAAATATTGTCATTAAAGTATAGCATGGAAAATGAATTTCTGCTATAAAATCTAAAATTATTTCATTCCAATTTAAAGTAAACTAATTATTATTAATATCATCTAATGTTCCCCATATGTTTTATGTATGATCATGTTTATTTTTTAATTCATTACATTTTTTATTAAAAACTACACCTACAGAATTGATTTAAATGTAAAAATAAATGTAAATTTATTTAAATGTATTTCTGTGTAGCATTTAAGTAACTTGTTATTAATATCATCTAATGTTTCTGCACTGTAAACATTTTTTGTTGGTTTAACTTAAAAAAGTAAGTAACCTTGTTGCCTTAAAATTTTTAGTTTATTGAAATAAAATGTTTTAGTTGATACAATGAAGCAAATAGAAACTCTAAATATTATTGTATCTAAAACACATAAAAACGTGATAAATCATTAAAATAGCACAATTTGGCATGTTTCACTGCGTCAAAATAAAACACACACAATTACACAATATGCTTACAAAATCTTTTAATAATATTTGAATAGAGGTTGTCGTCGATTCTCAAAAATGTTCATTGCATTAATGTTCACTCAGAATTTTAAGGCAACCAGGTAACTTATTTTTAAATAAGATATTTTTTACAGTGTGTAAATTCCCCATGTGTCTGATCATTATGATGCTTATTGCAACTTAATTCTGAAAAAAAAATGTTTTGATGTTTTGACAACTTTAAATTTCATTCCTTAAATTCCTTTTGTTACAATTGCAGTTGTAATTGATTAATGACTGTACAATATTTGCTACCTCAAATCACATTTAGTTAAAGAGGTATTCAATTAAATTTAGAAAGGGGCAGACCCTCTTGTACCATTAATCAGACCCAAACCAGATGTTCTTCCTTTAATCACAACATATATCAAATAAATACAAACAATGAAGACTAGGGAGGGTGTTAGCAGAGACTCAAGCCTGCTGCTGAGCAATTTGGGGTCTACTGTATGTATTCTGGTTGAGGGGAAGTGCGACCCAGCTATTGTGAAAAGATTAAACTGAGGCTGATCTCAAAGCGCAGGAAACATTTGGCTCCTATGTGCTCCAGGTAATTAGGCTGAATTACTATGGATTAGCCAGAGTTAAGAGAAAACATATGGGCACTCTTGACACTTTGAAGAGAGTGCATTGGATCAGAAAAGACCTTTAAATACAGAATTGTGAAAACAGGTACTTCCAAATGTTTGCTGAAACACTTTTCCTGTTTTGTTTCCACATCAGTGTAACTCTGATTGTAGCAGATGGGGAAGATAAGAAACTTAAGGAAGTGATGGAGAGGAACACAACTTTACTATGTTTACTATATACAGCCATACACAGGCTTCTCTGCTTCAACCTCATGTGCCAATAGCCCTTTAAAGCTTGGTGTCAGGCTTGTTTTTGTAAAGAAATTCATTTATTCAGCAAAGATGTACTGAACTGATCAAATCTGATAATAAAGACATTGTTACAAATATTTGTTTTGATGAGAAGAAACTTGAGGAAGTGATAGAGAGGAACCCAACTTCACTTTTTTTTCAGCTATTGCTTCACAAGCTCCTCTGCTTCAACCTGGGTGGCTCTCCAGGATAAATAATGAGCTCTAAAACCAATTAAACCAAGCACGTTTTATGACATGCATGTAATGAGCAAGATTATGGCAGAATTACCCGGGTGGATGACCTCCTTTTCAACAAAAACACTTTTTTGTGATGTCATGATTATGTGTTTGAATCAAATGGAGCATGATGAATGAATGAATGAATGAATGAATGAATGAATGAATGAATGAATGAATGAATGAATGAATGAATGAATGAATGAATGAATGAATGAATGAATGGGGAACAGCAACACTTACCCAGTGTGTGGTAGAGAGCCCCAGGTCTCAGTTGTATCTGTTCCCTCAGGTACATCCGGAGAAAGATGTCCAGTGCTGGGATCTTGGTGTCCATGACCCAGAGGATGGTGGACAGCTCCATAGACATCAGGGTTCTGCCTGTTTAGTCCTTCACCATGATGAGGTGATCCAAACCCTACCAGTGGAACTCTGCGGTCCCATCCACCACCATCTGACATGTCCTTCAGCTCGTCCTCCTCCTCTACCTCCGGGTCTCTGGCTCTGACCTCACATTGTGCTGCGAGAAGCAGCCCCTGGATTAATACGGCCAATCTCAGCACCACCATATCTGTATGCTCCTCAAAACGCTCTGGAACTGACACAAAGCACAAGAGAACAAGATGTTGTGAAGCCGTTGCTCGGTGGTGCCGTATAGAAACTCTCCGCCCCCCATCTCGAAAATGATCCTCTCCCTCCCTCCTCCTGTCAGGCGCTTCTCAGAGTCCACTCCCCCCGACCTCTCTCTTCCTCTCCCTCCTCTTAATAGTTTCAAAGACCTCCAACAATCCTCGGAAATGAACCCCCCCCACCCACATCCAGCTTACTCCCTGTGGAAAGGTCGCTGAGCCTAGAACAATGAGGCCCGTCAGCTTTCAGGCTTTACATGAGGTGCTGGACACACACTTGACTATGAGTGAGAAAGCAGGACATTTCTCTTGGCTGGTCACCAGAATTGTTATGCTCTTATCACCTCTTGCATCAGAGCACCCGTCTCCGCCCAGAGTTAAGTAGCTCAGGAAAGAGATGTAAAAGCTAAATTTATGCGAATTACGAGAAGATAAAAAGTCAGTGGTTAATACAATGTCCTGTTTTTCTTTATATTTGATTCAGTTATAAAGAGCTTAAAGGGATAGAAAATTTTAAATGCTGTCACATGTACTCACCGTGTTGTTCTTGTTCCAAACTGAAATAGACAAGAAAACACTTTATAGTTTTTTTAAGGAGCTTTCAAGCTTACAAAAAGATGCAAAAGCACAACAAAAGCATCATACATGGAATCCATACTACTCATGTTCCATATACACACATATTTCTTATTTGTTAATTTATATAGCAAGGATGCATTAATTGATCAAAAGTAAAGACAGTAAAGACATTGTTACAAAAACGTCCATTTCAAAAAAATACTGTTCATTTGAACTTTCTATTAATTAAAGAACCCTGAAAAAATGATCAGTTTCCATAAACATATTAAGCAGCACAACCGTTTTCAATATTGATAATAATAAATGTTTCTTGAGCAGTATTTCACATTTAATTTCATAGGAATAAATAATATTTTAAAACAGATTCAAATAGAAAATACATTTGCTTATTATTTTATTATTTGCTTGTTATTTTATATTGTAGTATTTCACAATATTACTGTTTTACTGTTCAAATAAATTTAGACTTCTTTCAAAAACATCACAAAATCTTACTAAACCAAACTTTTGAAGTGTAGTGTATATATGGTCTGAAGTCATAATATAAATTTAGTTGTATCTTATGATTAATTGGTTTATATGGTTCACAAAACTAACCTTAAAATTACACAAATCTTGTTCTAAAGTTTGCTGACTCAACAAACCAGTTACAGCGGTTACTGGCTCGTCGGAGGGAAAGATTATCAGAGAATAACAATTACAACTTAAGTCAGTCTTTAAAAATGAAGATATGGCTTCAAAAGGCAAAACTGTATATAACAGCATGTATAAACAACATTTATAATTCCAAGCATCAGTCCCTGTTCTTTGCATTGTAAATTTGTTTTTGTTGGTTTAACTTAAAAAAGTAAGTAACCTGGTTGCCTTAAAATTTTGAGTTTATTGAAATAACAAATTTGAGTTGATACAATGAAGGAAATTGGTTTAATAAATATTAACTCAAAATATTATTGTATCTGAGCCACATAAAAATGTGAAAAATCATGAAAATAGCACAATTTGGCATGTTTCACTGCGTCATCAAAAATAAAACACACACAGTTACCCAATATGCTTACAAAATCTTTTAATAATCTTTTAATAAAGGTTGCCGAATCTCAAAAAATGTTAATTGTTCAGAATTTTAAGGCAAACAGGTAACTTTTTTTCTAAATAATTTTTTACAGTGTGGAAATTGCATGGAAACAACCAATACATATTACAAATGAAGTGCGGATGAGTAAATAATAGAATTTTCATTCTTTCCGTCACTACCCCTTTAAGAGATATGGAGTTGGTAAATGTTGTTGTTTTTAAATCAGCAGGGAATTCAAATAACTATGATGACTATGACATGACTGTCAAGACTAAAGTTTGTTAACCATTGACTTAAGATTTTAAGGTGACCCAAATGAACAGGACAAATGCAGGACGCAGTTACTTAAAGTTTCCAGTAGATGTCAGTGCTGTAAAAGTGAAAGCAAGTACAGCACGAAAAAGCTCTAATTCTGGGGTTCTTCTGTGGTTTTGCCATGATGGGACCTTCATTTTCTCATGGTCATTAAGTTGTGACTCACTTTTTTAGGAAATTATGTATGTGTATATATATATATATATATATATATATATATATATATATATATATATATATATATATATATATATATATATATATTTTTTTTTTTATTAAATTAAATTGTTGACACACACAAACACAAGTACTGTCCCACTTTACTTAAATAAACTTTACTTAAATAAAGTGGCATTTTGGGGTTATGGAAACCATAACCAAAGTGGTCACCATAGTGAATACACAATACCAACATACGAACTGTTAATGTCACATAAAAACTGCTTCTGATCAACAGAATGAAGATCATCATACCTGCATGCAAATCCTACTTATCCTTACTTATTGGTAATTTCATGACTTACTAATTGAAAGCTTAATGTTGCATGTGAGAATTTTTCCGCAAAGAATAATGACACTGACATATAGCCTGACAATATATAATCTAAATGCAGATACTGAATCGGGACAACACGTTTTTCTTAGGCACTCTGCAACCCACTAGTTGAGAAACACTGTTCTTAATTGAGATATTTTTTGCCTTACTGTTTCAGGCTGTACTACCGTGGCCTACCTTCCAAGGCACCATAATGTCACCAGTGTCAGTCAGTCCCAGGCCTGTATGCAAAAAACCAAAAAGACAAAAAAATGATATATTTATAAACATTTATAATTTTTTTATTATTTTATTATTATATATTATTTAATTATTATTATTATTTTACACATGGTTCCGAGACTGACTGACAGACACTGGTGACATTATGGTGCCCTGGAAGGTAGGCCATCAAAGAGACAGACATTCGCTGTAGCAGCATATCAGAAAAAAATACCACACCAAACAATACCATAACAAAACAAAAAAAACACTCTAGCCAACATCTTTTCACAACCCCAACAGAACAACAACAAAAAAGTCTAAACCAATTGGTGACAGGTGGGCTAGCCCCGCACTCATGCCAGTATAGGCTACATTGTATGCAGCAGTAACGTATAGTGTACAAACTGTACTAAACCTACTCATATACAAGTATATAAGTATATACCCCTATACTAAACCTACTCATCACAAAATGTTCTGCATTTTTTACATTTACAAAACTCATTTTGTATTTATAAGCTTTTTTCCTCATGGGAACCTTAACTTAGGTCCCCAGTGTGGTCAGGAGGAATATCTGTTCTGCTGCGGCTGCTGTTGTTGGTATAGGCCTACAGTTGCCAATAACATTTGAGCAAGGCTTGTGACTGTTTTCAATGTATGTGTTATTTAGCACTATTGTGCAAATTTGGTAGTGCTACTCAGACATGTAGAGAAAAAGTGTCTTTTCACAGTTCTCACCTTTGAGCTAATTCTTTAGACGCAAGTTCAATGAAGGAAAAAACATTTTATTGCTAGGCAACACAAGCTGTTGCAATGGATTTTAAAAGTCATTAACAGGCCCTGTGTGTGTGTGTGTGTGTGTGTGTGTGTGTGTGTGTGTGTGTGTGTGTGTGTGTGTGTGTGTGTGTGTGTGTGTGTGTGTGTGTGTGTGTGTGTGTGTGTGTGTGTGTGTGTGTGTGTGTGTGTGTGTGTGTGTGTGTGTGTGTGTGTGTGTGTGTGTGTGTGTGCGCGCCTGAGAGAGAGATATAGTTCAAATGTTCAACTGTAAGGTATTTTATACCTTGCTTTAAGTACAATGCAACTACAACAATACACTTTCTTCATACTTTCTTACAGTTTATTTACTCGAGTATAAAATGAAACAAATCAAATCTTTAAATGAACATTAATTTGTTTTCAAACTTACAGCCATGTGTGAAATTAATTCAACAATACAATTTTGATTAATAAAACTGATTTAATTAAATTAATAATTTTGAAATGGAGTTTCAAAATTCCACTAAACTAATGAAATGAGCATGTCTAAAGACATAGCCTTTAGTCCTAAATTTAAGCTTTGAAAACATGGGAGTGTCACCATAGAGATCTCTAAAAAACACTGTCATTGTTTTTAAGTGTCATCAAAGGTCTGACAGTCACACCATGCTGTAGCTGCAATAAAACTTATACTTTTGGTGCAAGCCTCACCACAGCAAGGATGTGGTATGATCACAAATGGGATTTTTCTTTCTCAGAGCAGCTCTACATGGCTGCTCTGAACCTAGGCACATTAGGACGCCAGTTGCTTCATCACTCTCTTACATTAACTGCAGTCAGATGATCAGTTTGGTCAACCACAAAGACTTCTGTTACGGCAAGAGACTGAACAAGAGATAGAGGGAGAGGCACAGAGACTTTAAAGACAACTGACAGACATAAGCAGAAATATGACTGAACACAAAGAGCAAGGAATTAAGGAGCAAGGAATTAACCATTGGATATTATACTTGCTGTAAATGCATAAGATGCATATAGTTAAAAGAGTGCAGAATTACACTCCAGATTTTCAGAACAAGAGGCCTTTTTGTCCACTGATGAGTTATATTAAATTAGTGCTGAGATCAAATTAGAGAAAGTTTTGGTTTAGCAAAGTTTGACGAATATGCTATAGATACGGCTGGATGCGATATTTCACACTGTTCTGTCATGTTGGTGATTATAGCTCAGTACTGCTCATTTTGTTCTCCCAGGGACTCGATTTTTTTCCCACATGATGGATACATATTGACCCGATAGCGCTGAGTTCTGAGCAGCCAGTATTAGATTACATTCTCTCATTGTCCTGAGAAATGCTAGGCGTTATATTTAGACATACAGTCGTGGCCATCTAGCCTGAGGAGCGCTGAAGGTGGATAACAAAGTCACATGACTACTGGTGACCAAACACTGTTTCTGCTCAGAGATCCATCTGCAACCTGATAAGCAGCATATCAGGAGCAATTTTGTATGTTTCAGGCACAGCTTAGAGAATGAGTTATGCATTTATGTCAGAATGAATGATGACAGAACCATTGCAACTGTCTACTCATGCCAGGAATTAAAGTAAGACAGACAATCCAACGAAACACCGGAGTTCTTGTGTGAATTTAGAAGCATTGATAACCAGACGAACCACCATCAAAATACAACAGATCTCTTTTCTGATCTCTTTGCTAGGTGGAATGTAAGGTAGTTAGGTGGATTCAGGTACAAACATGATTCCCAAAAAGGGGAACGAAATATTGAAATTTGAAACTTCCACATCATTGCATTCTGTTTTTATTCACAATTTGTACAATGATGTGGACGTTTCAAATTTCAATATTTTGTTCAGAATACTACTTATCAGATGTTTAAACTGAGAACATTTATAATTTTAAGAGGAAAATAAGTTGATTTTAAATTTCATGGCATCAACACATCCAAAAAGTTGGGACAAGGCTATGTTTACCACTGTGTGGCATCCCCTCTTCTTTTTATAACAATCTACAAAACTCTGGGGACTGAGGAGAGAAGTTGCTCAAGTTTAGGAATAGGAGTGTTGTCCCATTCTTGTCTAATACAGGCTTCTAGTTGTTCAACTGTCTTCTTTAGCTCTTCTTTAGTGCTTTATGATGCGCCAAATGTATTCTATGGGTGAAAGATCTGGATGGCAGGCTGGCCATTTCAGTACCCAGATCCTTCTTCTACGCAGCCATGATGTTATAATTGATGCAGTATGTGGTCTGGCATTGACATGTTGGAAAATGCAAGGTCTCACTATGTCTGGATGGGAGCATATGATGTTCTAGAACTTGGATATAGTACCTTTTAACATTGATATAGTACCTTTTAACATTTTCCAGATGTGTAAGCTGCCTATGCCACAGGCACTCATGCAACGCCATACCATCAGATATGCACGCTTCTGACTGAGCGCTGATAACAACTTGAGTTGTCCATGTCCTCTTTAGTCCGGATGACATGGCGTCCCAGTTTTCCAAAAAGAACTTCAAATTTTGGATTCGTCTGACCACAGAAAAGTTTTCCACTTTGCCACAGTCCATTTTAAATGAGCTTTGGCTAAGAGAAAACATCTGCGCTTCTGGATCATGTTTAGATATGGCTTCTTTTTTGACTTAAAGTTTTAGCCGGCAACAGGAAATGATGATGGATTGTGTTCACCGACAATGTTTTCTGGAAGTATTCCTGAGCCCATGTTGGGATTTCCATAGCATTCCTGTATGTGATGCAGTGCCGTCTAAAGGCCGAATATCACGGGCATCCAGTACAGATTCTCTGAATCTTTGGAAGATATTATGCACTGTAGATGATGATAACTTCAAACTCTTTGCAATTTTTCTCTGAGAAACTTCTTTCAGATATTGCTCCACTATTTTTTGACACAGCATTGGGGAAATTGGTGATCCTCTGCCCATCTTGACTTCTGAGAAACACTGCCACTCTGAGAGGCTCTTTTTATACCAAATCATGTTGCAAATTGATCTTATAAAATGCAAATTGGTCCTCCAACTGTTCCTTATATGTACATTTAACTTTTCCATCCTCTTATGGCTACCTGTCCCAACTCTTTTGCAATGTGTAGCTCTCATGAAATCCAAAATGAGCCAAGATTTGGTGTGACATTTCAAAATCTATAATATTGTGAATAAAATATTTTTTTTTAAAAGTTTATAAGTTTATGAGATTTGTAAATTATGGCATTCATTTTTTATGCACAACTTGTACAGTGTTACAACTTTTTTGGAATCGGGTTTGTATATTATATAACATTTAATTTTTATCTTGACAGGAATTAGTGCACTCTGCAAAAGAATTGTACCTTAAATGGTAAAACTGTACCTTAAAAGATACAATGGTGTACTTTTAACAGGGTACTGGCCCCATTGACAAAACCCGAAAAGGTGTTTATTAGTAACTTAGAGAAATAATATGTACCCTTAGGGTATGAACCTTTTAGGAAGAAAAATATATATAAAATATATAAAAATAAATTCACATTCAAAATGGTAATAAGTGAAAATACGAATATCTGACTTCACCACAGACAATTTAAACAACTCCCAGTTGTTAATACAAACTAATACAACACTATAGTACTGATACAGTACTACAGTACCTTCGGGTTAATTCCTGTCCTGAATATAATACAATATAATACTATAGTATCTCAAGGTAATTCCCTTCTCAAATACTTCTACAATTGAATATTTCAAGGTAATTCCCCTCCCGAAGTAAGGTGACGGCGTCCCGTTGAGAAGCTACTATCACTACCCCAATCACACATGAGCACACAATGAGTCTGTACATTTAATCCTTACAGCTGAGTGAAAATCAGTGTCACTCAAGTTTCCTTCACTGTGATTTGTTCTGGTGATTGGTTTGTAATGATCTAATCATTTGACTGTTCTATTTTGTTAAGCAATTTCTGAGTAGGTCTACATGATCTTTCACCTGAGCATCCTTAGTCTGCATTTTTCTGTAGTTCCATGTTGAATAACCCTTTTACGACTTCTGAGGTCATTATATAAAATATTTCTATCACATAAGCAATAATACTATAGAAATAATATTTGTGTGTGACAGGTGTGTGACAAACACTGGTTTTGGCTGGCGTGCAGGTTTGTGTTATGGTTTGCATATGCTGTGGCAGGATTAAGGGATGAGGTTGTTTAATAATTGTATGAAGCGGTGCACTGATGCTGGATTTGATCATTAACAATTTAATCTTCCAGTATGTGAATCTCATTTATTATGGGCGACTGGAGGAAACAGGCCAAACTGAAAAAGCTTTCTTCTTGTAGATTCCATTTCTCGGCATTCCTCTCACCCACTTGTTATTCTCTCTCTCTCTCTCTCTCTCTCTCTCTCTCTCTCTCTCTCTCTCCTCATGACCCCCCCCCCCCCCACCCCGCTTGACTACTCCTCTTGTTAAGGGTGTCCCAATCTGTCTGAGTCCTGAGTGCCCATCCCACTCTCAAAGGAGCTGCACACACACTCACACACACACACACACTCTAGCAAACGCACTTACCACACTGGCAGTCAGAGCACACACAGCTCCATCCACCGGTTATAAGACGAGAGCCAGTTCCAGTTAAAGGACATAAAGCCCAGCTCCGAGTTCTAGAATGGATGCACTGAAGAAGGGATTCTCCATGGCTAAGGAGGGAGTGGTGGCCGCCGCCGAGAAAACCAAGGCCGGGGTGGAGGAGGCAGCTTCCAAAACCAAAGAGGGGGTCATGTATGTAGGTATGTAAATTCTACTGAGGGGAGAAAAGTCAGAGAATTATCTCAAAGTCAGAAAAGGCTTTTTTTTACTATATTTAATATAATATTCCTTATTTTTTTCTTCAGCAAAGTGTAGTGAAGATGAAGCTGGTTTCCATATGTGTACCATTTTCATATTTAAAAACATTGACAATTGCAAGTTTAAAAACCAGCTTAAAAATTACAAAACCATATTTAAAGGCATAATATAACAAATACATAACATTATAAGCAATTAAATGTATACAGAAAGTCAAATCTTATTGAATTATATCTATGAAATATATTCAAGAAAGAAAATTGACAGGAAGTAATGGTTGAGTTTGACCTTTATTTTTAATTATAATGTTTTTATCATCATCAGGTTTTTTTTGTTGCTTACTATACATGATGTAAAAAACTAAATATCACTGATGCTGGCACTGAAAAAGAGTCCTGTAAATGAAAACCAGGTCAAAGAAGATAAAATTGGGGCATGAGCCCATTTTACACGTGACTGCTGTGCTCCGTCACTACAGCATGTGAACAACAGCGAGTGTTCAAAACCAAACCACCTCTATCTGCCTGTTGACTTTTATCCGATTACAAATTTATCTGCCTAGCCTATAGTTACTAGTACTGTGGTAATTTACTCTGTCCGGAGCAGTAGCCCTCTCTGTGTTTATACTGTCAAGAATGGGTGGGGAATGAAGAGGGAGACAGAAAGAGATAAAGAAAGACAGAAGAAGAAGAAATGAAGCACTTTCTGATTTCATTAACCCTTCAGGATGCAATCAATCGATGAGCTGTGAGTGGCAGGCACATTATGAAGAGAAAAAGCCTAACTGAACTCCATTTATATTGCATGTTAAACGTTAAACTACAAGATATGTCTTACTTTATTGTAATGTCTCAAGAAGGTCTAAATGTATGGCTCATCTTGCTTTTACATTGTTACTGCTATACTGTAATACTATATTATATTAACATGTAATATGGGTAACATTTCACAGTATGTGCAGTACAGTTTTACTGTAAAATACAGCATCTTGTGTGTAATACATAATTTCGTGGTTGTGCTACTAATCTCACAGGAGCACAGAGCACCGTAATCCCATTCCCTTCCGGTCCACTTCAGAGAACAGGGTCTATCTGGGTCAACACACAATCTTTTATGATTCATAATGGCTCTCAGTGTGTGTACACAGTACACACCAGTGACAGGAACCTGTCATTCTGTTTTTAGTGTAATAAACAAAGCACAATGTGCTTGCTGCATTACAATGACTTTAACTTATAATGGACAGGAGAAGGAGTGTGTGTATTGCAGCTGGAAGTAAAAGTTTTCCTCCAGACCACACAGACCATCTTCAATCTACTTTAATCAAAGAAATCTCAAGCCTCTCAAAGAACAGCAAGGTCACTTTGCACTGAGCTGTGACAAACTGCTAACACATACAGTACACATCTCTCTTGCCACTTTAGGACTCAACTACTCTATACACAGACATCTGGTATATGCGAAAAATTAAACGTATCTTTAATGATAAATATTATGTAGTGGGGAAGTCAGTTATTCAAAACCAAACGTTTTAGGGTTTAAAAAATGTGAAAACAAAGAAACATTATAATCTAGAATGAACAAAATATTTTATAAATGCTTTAGATTCTGCACTCTAATTATAGTAATCAGGTATTAATAATCAGGTGACTCTTTGTTCAGATGGCCGGATGTTTTTCCATTGAAACACAAGATGCTCTCAAATTCAGCTGGAGAACATGATCATCGGGTTTGAAAGTCTGGTGGAGTTGAGTGCTGCTGTCATTTTAGCTAAACAGCACTAAAGCACAGAAAGTCTCAGACTTTTGCACCAATATTTAGATCAGGCTGAACTCATAAAACTGTCACTTTAATTTTTGTTGTATTATATAACGTAGATTTCATCACAGACCGCGTGTGCACAGTCCATATGAATTATTTTTAGGATTTAATTCAATTATGGATCAGACATTAAGTGCATTGGGACTGGAGCAGAGAGGGAGGTGATGCAATTGAGACTAATAAATAATAAACGCTTTAAATGGTGCCCTGTATTAGTATGATTTTCAAGTATAGATCCTTCTAGCATTATTGTGTGAAAAGGTGTTGTGGCATATGATTAATATTTAATATCTTCCTCTAAAACCTACACACAGCTATATTTAGTATCACAGTCTCCTCCTCTTAATCTTAGCAGCAAGCTATAGCCGTAGAGATGTTTTATGCTTCGTCATGTAATCAGAGATGCTGTGGAAGTGACATCATATTGCAGCAGGGGTTGGGCCTCTCTATTGATTATAACATTAATATTAGATTCCAGGCTTGTGTTTGTGTCGCAAGCAGAGGCTTAGCCCTGAAGAAGAATGTGCATGTCTTGATAATAAATCAGCTCTTTGTCCAGAACAACAAGAACAATGTCATGTCTCTTTTGAGGGGTGTATTTGTTGTGCTGTGTGAGCGCATGTTGGGAAGGAGGAGCAACTTTCACAGACACATTGCTGTGGGCTCAAAGGTTCTGGGAAGAAACAGAGCTTATGCTTGTTCTACGGGCCATCCGTGCAATAGAGATGCAGTGCTAGAGACGCCATGGCCAACAGGTTTTTTCCACTGTTAGCATGCTAGAAGCATCTCAAAGACGTTTCTCGATCTCTAAAGCTTAAAGCTACACTGCGTAACTTTTTTTAGTTTATTCTTAGCTAAAAACACTTAGTTCTTTCAAAAACATATGTGCTCATTAATGTATATTTACTTCTTTCAAGTAATATTCTCGTAAGTTTATAATATGCCATTGAAAATACATACGGGTGAGGGGTTCGAATGCCGGTCGCCATGTTGCCCCTCCATCTTGAAAGTACACAATATCACACAGTGTAGCTTAATAACACTTAGTGGTGCCAATCAACAGCCTTTACACTGACTGTATAAGAGGCATTTCTACTTGCCATGATTTTGTAGAGTCTCTTGGGTATTGGATATAGCCGGACCTTTAGTTGCACTGCCAGACGAGACTTTGCACAGCAGACTAAGTGTATGGATCTCAGGTCGGAACAGGAGCCACAGATATCTGTCTAAAGATAAGATGAAATTAGGCACAAGTTTGTGGAAAAAGCATTTGTTCACAAGAGTGCATGTCGGAGAACTTAAAGGGACAGTCCATCTAAATAGTAAGAATCTGTCATTCTTTACATCATTTGCTCATTCCAAACCTGTATAATCATTGTATAATCATTTTAGTTTGAACTATATGTAATTCCGTCAGCGATATTACTTGTTCACAATAAACTTTTTTTTTTTTTTTGGACAGGAACCAAGACAAAGGAAGGAGTCGTGACAGGTGTAAATACAGGTAAAATTATTAATAGAAACATAACTAAACAACACTTGTCATTTTCTTAAATAAATACCCTAATCTCAAATCTCAAATAAAAATGCAAGGATGCTTTTTCATCTGTCCTAGTTGCCCAGAAAACAACTGAGCAGGCGAATCTTGTGGGTGAGAGTGCTGTGACTGGAGCCAATCAGGTGTCTGAAAAGGCAGTGGAGGGGCTGGAGACTGTGGTTGTATCCGCTGGCCTGGTCAAATCGGTAAGGAGTTCTTATGCAGCATATGCATGTGGCCAAATAATTGGTCAAATTAGTTTTTTTTTAAATAATAAAAATAGGTGTCTTTAGGTGCACTGTATTATTTAGTCGTATCATTCAAGTACATATGCAGAAAACTTCAATTGCTTAAAGATTCCAAAAATGAAATTTCTGTCATAATTACTCACCCTCATGTCGTTCCAAACCTGTAAGAGCTTTGTTCATCTTCGGAACACAAATTAAGATATTTTTGATGAAATCCGAGGTCTCTGACCCCTCCATGGACTGCAACGTAATTGCAACTTTCAAGGCCCATAAAGGTCGTAAAAACATCATAGTCCATGTGAATACAGTGATTCAACCTTAATGTTATGAAGCGATGAGTATACTTTTTGTGAACAAAAACAACGACTTTATTCAACAAACTTTTCTCCCCATCACAACACATACATGATCATGGGATTGTGCTCATCCAATAGTGAGCCGGCGTTTGGCCGTAAAACCCGAAAGCGCTGTACTTTGTTAATATAGTGACAGGGAATAGATTGTTGAATAATTTTTGTTTGTTTTTGCGCACAAAAATAATTCGAGTCGCTTTATAACATTACGTTTGAACCACCGTATTCACATGGACAATTATAACAATGTTTTTACCACCTTTCAGGGCCTTGAAAGTTGCAGTTAAGTTGCAGTCTATGGAGGGGCCTGAGAGCTCTTGGATTTCCTCAAAAATATCTTCATTTGTGTTCCGAAGATGAACAAAAGTCTTACTAATTAATAACAGAAATTTCATTTTTGGGTGAACTGACCCTCGTTCAGTCATAAAGTTGGTATTTTTGATATGATGCTCATGTTTTACTCTCTTACCCAATCATGGACAGGATGAGCTGGAGAATAATGAGGTGCTTTCACAAACTCAATAAATGCACGAATGAAGTAAAAGCATGCTGAATGATCACATTTACCTCAAAAACATGACCATTAAAGACTAATCTCTCCATTTGAATACATCAAATTATACATTTTCATAGGCATACTTTTCTCGCAGTTTGGGAGCGGGGCAGGTCAGCAATCAGTGAAGCAAATAACTTGACTCATTGCTCAGCAAGAGTGATGTTCTTCATAAATAACTAATTTCTGCTTTCCAAACATTAACCTCTTAACCCTCGCCCTGTGCTGAGAAATAAATAAAAAAATGACATACCCCAAATAAAAATGTCTGCAGCTCTTAAACCCTATGGTCTATATCCATAAATGTGGTCTTATTTTAAACTAGACACTTTAAATTATGTTACCCAAAAGTCATAATAACTCAAATAGTATAGGGACAGATTAAAACAAGGGGAAATATGCATGTAAGTGACTCACGTTTTTATTTTTTTATTATTCCCTTATGGAAAAAAATATTAGATTTTAATTTTTATGCCCTGAAAATAACCTAAATATAAAACTGAATGTCTGATCATGCTTTGATTAAAATTTGAGGACGATTCTCTCAAAAATGTAGCTTCTGTAAGCTTTTATGTCAAAAAAGACTGGGCGTCCTTTCAATAAAGTCCAATTATATTAGAACATTTGTGTAATAGTAAAGAGTAGTTTTTATTCAAATAAATCTGCAATAAACTGCTAATTATAATGCATTTGCAGTCCCTGATAACTAAAACAACTATTTACAGAATTTACAAGTGTAAAAAAAACTCATTTAGTTGATAAAAACAGTCTCTTATTTAGTCTGCGCGTTGTGTGTAAGTATGTGTGCGCTTACACTGGCAGGCGCTGGATACGATGAATGAAAACTGTGGAGACGACGCTAAGTAACAGCTAAGTAAGCATGAGGTATTCACCAATGCATCTTACGACATTTCTTACAGAAACTACGCAAAATATTGTCTTTTGATTCGTTACTACATCCATCAATCAAATCTATGCTGGCTATGCATTGGCTAGGCATTGACTGGCTTATCCAACAAAGGACCGGCGAGTTTGACTGACAGATGTATCACCCAGTGACGCGCTCCTTTTCTATCTATGTGTCCTAGTCAGCTTTTGATTGAAGGAGAGAGACCTGGGAGGGTTTAATATAACCGGAACAGTCCACAGTACAGGGGAGATTGTCAAAATAAGGCTTACAATCGCTATTTCATTGAAAATGGACATGATTGATTACTCTTAACACAAAACGCTTATGCAAACAACGGAGGATTTTTAGTTTTTTCCCCTTATTTTTTCGTTGTTTTGGATTAAAAGTGGGATGCATTTTGAAGAGTGGACTCTTACACAGACATGTATGCTGTTGTTTCGTGGATTCGTCCGATCTGATCTGAACGTCAGGAGATGAAAGATGAGTACCGCGTTCATTATGCTAATGTTTAAATAGCCACTGCTTTAGCATTTAATTTAACCCTTTCCTCTCTGGTGTATTTATTGCAAAAACGAGTTCAGAACATGAATCTTGAGTGTTTTAGCTTTCAAATGATGCATAGTTTGTGATAGTTGATTGAACAGTTTGTATAAAACAAAAGTAATTATAAGTAGAGACACGCCCACTTGCGTCAGACGCCCCGCCCACGAACCGGTGCGGATTAAGAAGTTAACATGCATTTTTAAAAACGCATTGTATTCATTCAAATGATTGATTCAACTCACATGCATCTGTCGCTGTAATATGTCAACAAACATGGACATAACATCTTCCAGAGGAAAATAACAACAGAACAGATGTTTCACACATTAAAATGTATAGAAATATTTTTTTTCTGTTTTGTAAATACTTTACAAAACAGGTCAAAATATGACTCATCGATAAAAAAGAAAAGAAAAGCCGTTGACAGCTGAGTTGTGTTGTCGTCTTTCTGCCTCCAGGGGGAGATTTCGAAGCACGAGGGAACTGTAGAGCAGCCTACAGACGCTGGACAGTAGGTGAGGTGAGAAAGGGTTTTTTTCAGTCTGTAATAATTGTCAAAAACTGTAATACTTGTCAAAAAGGGTTTTTTTCAGTCTGTAATAATTGTCAAAAACTGGCTCAAAAAAAAAAAAAAAGTTCTGAAACAACAGTAATATATATATTTTTTTTTTTGCAAATTTGATTCAAATAAAAATGTCAGTAGGCCTAAATATCTTGAATTAAAATTAGGCTTATCCACTCATATTTTTCCCTAGTTGGAATAAATAAGCATAGTTTGATAGCACAAATCTAACAACCAATTGATCTAATTTAGTGATTTGCATGTGAGGTGCAGTGTGTAAAATGTATTAGGATCTATTGACAGAAATGCAGTATTAAACACAGCTATGTTTTCAGTGGTGTATAAAGACCTTACATTATGAACCATAATGTTTTTATTAGAATGGGCTATTTCTACATATCACCGCAGGTCCCCTTACAGTGAAGTCACCATTTTGCGGCGCCCATGTTTGCCCTAAATGGACACAACATAATGTCTCTTTGACTGCCGGGTATAAGTCCTCTGCGTAGCTCGCAAACTTGCGGGCTCAGCTGAAGTGTACATCGAGGGTGCATAGCAGCCGCAAAAGTGGGTCCCTTTACAAGCACCCTTCTTTAAGCTTAAAGGGTTAGTTCACCCCAAAATTAAATATATGTCATTAATGACTCACCCTAATGTTGTTTCACACCAGTAAGACCTCCGTTCATCTTCAGAACACAGTTTAAGATATTTTATATTTAGTCTGAGAGCGTGTGCAAGTGTATGTACACTATAATGTCCATGTCCAGAAAGGGAATAAAAACATCATCAATATAATACTTAATATGTGACATCAGTTAATTAGTTAGAATCTCTCGAAGCATTGAAAATATATTTTGGTCAAGGAACAACAAAAAGTACGACTTTATTCAGAATTGTCTTCTTTTCTGTCTTTGTTTTCAATCCTCAAATAAAGAATCAAATGGTTATGAATCAGCGTATTTATTTATGATTTGGATTGCGTGTCAAACTGCTGAAATCACGTGACATTTGTGATCAGAATCATGAATCAATACACTGATTCATAACCGTTCGAATCTTTATTTGAGATCTTAATCTTTTTCAAATCCAAGCAAAACCTTTAGAAAATAACTTTAGGTCAGCATGATTACACAATTGCAAACAATGCTGGCAACAGTCTGACAATTTTTATTTCTTTAAACACAAACTAGTTTAGTGTCATGTCACACTCAGCAGTTCATGTAGTTTACAGTCTTATCAGACTGTTAACTACATGTTTTTACAGTTATGCACATGCTTCACCTCACAAATGCAATGAAGATAAAGGACAGACAGGCTCTGTTACATGTGTAGGGAGTATATACATTGCTTAAACAGTGATATTTTACAAATAATGTCATTTGCACGGTATGTCAAGCATACCCACGTAAACATCCTTCTGTTTCATTTCAGGCTGACGTCACACTGAACACCCCTGTGATGCTCCGCTTCTTGCTTCAGAAAAGAGAGTTCATTAGCTGCTGCTGACCATGCCTGAATATTATCATGCTAAACCTCTGATAGACACTAAATAATATCTAACTTCACAGAAAACAGACACTCACCTCTCTCTCTCTTTTCTCATGAATAAGATCTCCTTACCTCACTTTCCTCACGTAGACCTACAAAAATACTGTTCACAATTAAAACATTACTTTATCTAGCTATGCAATATTCACGTATACTGTGTGTGCAGTGTGTCATTACCACATTTTGTGTTAAATGCATGTGCTAGTGATTTAGTCTCTTACCTGCCCTGAAACTAATACCTACCAGTTTTCCTCCACCCAACACAATGAGGTTCGATGGATGATGATGATGGTTTCACATGATTATTGAGATGAAAAGGAAAACATTCCAGCCCAGATACACTCTCACTGTTGTAGACACTGTCTCTCAAAGACAGTGTTTGAAAGGAGCAGGAAACTATAATCACAGATAAGCAAATCCCAAAAAACAAGGCAATTGAAAGCAGTTAAACATGAAGCTGGCTGATTGAATCTGTTTAAAAATTATCTTAAATTGTTACAGCGTGACAGGGCTTTAGAAATGCTCCTATATGTAGTTTGCGATAGTCTATCCATTATACACAAATCACAAAATCTGCAAATGATGGGCAAATGAGCAGTTGCTAGGTTACATAATTTGTTTGCATGCTGCCTCACAAATACACTTTAACTGATCATAATCATTTACTTGACTTACTGTTCTCAATGATGTCTGAAAACAGGTGATTTTTTTGAATACTCCATCTGTAATAAATTCATTTTGGTGAAAAAAATGTTTTTCTAATTTTTTCCCTTATTTCTAAAACAGAATATTGCTAAAATAAATATATGAGAATATATAAAAGACAATATTGCAAAGAAAGCAAACAAGTATAGTTAGAAAAATATTTGTAAGATAAAGGAGCAACTCAATATTCAGTATTGATTAACATACATAGGCCTACTACAGGCTACATTCAGCTCCACACTTAATTTCAACGAAACTATGTACACCCAGATCTCAGACCAGAACACCCCTCCCTGTTCCCGACACACCCGCACATCCAATTAAATATGCATCTCATCAACGAACAAAGACTTTGACATAGAGCTTATCCCATATTGCCACCATAATGCTATACAGAGAAACATTCTGCATCTGCCAGAATATCAGCATTTATGAAGCTTTCATCGTCTGCATGAGTTATCCGAGTCATTCAGCTTTTTCCACATTCCAGCTATGGGAGGAGACGGAGAAGTCTATCAGCCCACCAATTTTCTATTGCTCAGAGGAAAGTCATTTACAACAAAACATAAACAAAGACAGAAATGGCAACAACAAAATCAACCCTGTACATACCAAACTATCTCCATTTCCCCAGACTTGTAAAATTACAGAAAGAAAAGAAATAACTAAAAATATAAAGTAAAATATGGTAAACAATACTGAAAATAAATACATTTAAATTACATCATTAAATGACTACATGCTCTTATTTTAACAAAAAGAGTTTCGAAAAAAGATTTGCGCTGAAACCCTGATTGATGATGAGACATGAAAATGGCCAAACCAGTCAAGCAGGTTTGCTGTTCTCTCTGTTGAAATCTTTCTACTCCACCCAAGCTGCAGTAGCCAATGGGCACGCACATCCCTGACATACTTTCATGGAGCTGCAATGAAATAAAACCTCACGCATCTTCAGCTCCAAAACACTAACACAGACACACGCTCTTGCAAACATCAAAAACTGCGTACTCTAGAAACATGTCTTTCCTTTCAGGATTTTTGGGTAATAAAGCAGCAGATTCATTTGTTGACCAGGCAGTGGATAAAGCAGGTGAGTTCCTTCCATTTGAGAAGCTTAAAGAAACTTTTGAGCTATTTTTACATGTTAAGTTTTTGTACTTTTTATGCTTATTTTGTGTCCTCATTTACCCAGACTAGTATTTTTAAGTTTTATAAAACTATAGATGAGATTGTTTTTCTAAAAACTTACCTAATAAAATAAAAAAATAGTTTAAACTAACTTTCAGGGCAATTATTATGGTTATTAGTTAACTCAAACTAAAAACAAAACAAAAAAAATGTTAACTTAAGTGAAATAAAATATTCAAAAGTTAGTCATTAATTCAGTGTTAGTTAGTTAGTTCAGCTAGTCATTTGTCATTTTCTAAAGATTTATAAAAACTAAATAGATGTACTTAGAAAAAAACAAACAAAAATGTCAACAAATTAAAATGAAACTAAATATATAAATAAAAGCAAATTCAAAATATTAATACAATAATATAATAGTATCACAATATGAAAATAACATACAAAACAAAACAGAAGACATCAACTTTTAATTAATTAATTTCTCTGTGAACAATAACACAATCTCTGTGATGATGTCATGACTCATTGAACTAAATTAAATGCAGGCTGGGCAAGATGTTTCCCCACCTTTCCACAAACTCAATTTTTCAGTGAACACGAAATTGAATGAAATGTTTCACGTTTATTCAGCTCATACTTTTAATCCTACTTATAAACTAGCAGTGCTTGTTCTCCAAAAAAAAAAAAAAAAAAAAAAAAAGAGCTAGATGAAATATTTTTTGAGAATGCAGTCAGTCCAGTAGTCATGCCACTCCTTATAAGGTGCAAAGCGGGCATTAAAATACAAGAAACCATCCATGGCTATTTTTAGACATAAGAGAAAACAAAATGCTATACTTTTTGGCCACAATCTGATGGGAAAGTGGGAAAGAGGAGCTGTGTTGTGTGAAACTGGACTACAAAAAAATTGTCATGAATTACCTTTAAATAACATTTCTGTTCAATTCTCATAGCTGCTGCGGCTAAAAGAAAGGTGAAGGAAACAATTACTGGAAAGAAACAGGAAAATGATAAGACCGGGGGCATGGGAGGTGTTTTCCCAAGTAAAGAGGATAAAGACAAGAAACCAGAAAAGTCAGGAGGTGGAATATTTGGTGGGCTCCTTTCATCAGAAAAACCAGAGGGAAACAGCAGTGGAGGAGCCATCAGTGCAGGAGGAGGCACTGCAGAAAGCAACATCGGAGCAGACAGCAGTGAGTTTGCTCATCCTTCTTAGCAAAAACTAAATTACAGTATACATTTTTATGTTCAAACATCAGGAGATCACAAGTCACAACAGTCAAAACCGTATGACTCTAATATCATTTCATAGGGACAACTACAAAATGTAAATCCACCATGCACAAATATAATAATATTCATATTTTGTGTCTGATTAGGTTTCAACGATGCACTGGATGAACTTGCTGAGTTCAAGTGAGAAATGATGTTCTGACGATTGGGGAAAATCTCTTTGGCTGAGGTTTCCAGTTGGCGAAGATCTCCTAGTGTCATGGACTGTGTTACTCATGTAAATACTTTGATGTCTCTTAAATATCTTATGTACGACAACTAAAAAAAACTCAAAAACTCATGCCCATTGCATCCATATTATGTATTTTGTTCAAATACATTCATTTAGCATGTTTTTTGCTTTTAATAATACGTTGTGATAAGATGTTGAGTGAATAAAGCTGAATAGGGTATTTATTACAGAAAAAATGTCTCATTTTATCATTTAAATGAACTACTATGCTAAGCAATTTGCCGTAATTGCTTAGCATAATCTTGGATTGAAAATCACTTGTATTTAGTCAAAAATGTATAGCATTTCAAGGGACAAATTAAACGCTCCAAGCAAATCAGCTGACACGCTGCACATTTTCGTATACATTTTATTAATTTTAGACCATTTAAAAAGGCAATACAAAGTCTTTTTCCAAAGGCTAATTCATATTAAATGAGAATATTGTGATGAAAATAAACATCTGCTCCCAAATATATCCCCTACCATTTGCATATTGTTAAGAAACTAAACACATTTACCCATTTTAAAGTAAGCTTTGGGTTATCACTGAAAACCGATACAAAAACAGCAACACCAGAGATTTATGTGCAATATTTTGGTAACATATTAAAAGCCTGAGATTCATCCTGCATCCCTTTCCTAATTGACCATATTTTTGTCAAAACAGGCGGGAGGAAAATAGTAACCAACTAGAAATTCTAGAAACTTCTAGGAACAACAGTGTGTGCGTGTTTGGCTGTGACTATAAGGCTTAATGTTTTTAGTAACTTCTTCATTAACACATGCCCTGAAGAAAACAGTAGAAAGCATTGAAATACTGTAGCTCTAAAATAAGGTACATTGTTATTGATCTTTGGTGTTTCCTTGCAAGACATTCACGCTATGCTCTGAGATGTGACAAAGATAGTGAATTAAAGGGGCTTTGGCTTATAGGCTTTTCTAAAAGCCATGAATATCTGAGAGGATTATAAACTAGATAAGAATAGAAGCTTCTAAATATTGGTAAACACATGCATAAATGATATGACATATATATTTGAACATAGAAAATGTAAACGTGAGGAGGGGTTTAGGTGATATAACTCCGGTCTGTGCAGACTATACAGAGTCAGGTGAATAATACAACCGTCTATGTGAAGGTAAGGCCAGCGTCATGGTACACTTTGAAGACTTTCTCAATGGCGTTGACATAGGCAGCTGTCCTCAGGTCCAGCCCAAGGTTATACCTGTTGGCTGTGCGCATGATTTGCTAAAAGGACAAAAGATGAATTATGTGAACAATCTGATCATTTCTGAAGCAGCTGTTTATATTCTATTTAATACTAAATAATAAACCAAATAGCTTTATTTAATAATAAACAATTGTATGCAATAATTTTGTGTGCTACAGTCTGAGTAAGAGATAAGAACAAATCCTCTAACTAATGCTTTCAATAAATCACAAATTGGGTGTGGTGGATGATATAGGAATCCATGGGCTGGATCTCAGAAACAAATGACTGACAGAAACAATAGCACACAAACAAACAGATGCTGTTCTCTGGTTACCAGATCCCAGTCTTACATAAAAGCTGTTGCTAGGTGTGATTAGGTGTAATACGTAAGATTATCTGTTTGTTTCCTTGTTCAAAAAGGCAGAAAGGATTGTCCTGCAGGGGCACATTAAACTTTCATGTAGAAATGTTAGATACCTTCTTACAACCATAATTGTTAAGTTAACAATTAATTGACTAACAAGTAATTATCACTACTACAGCTCTGGAAAAAATTAAGAGACCACTTCACATTGAGAAATCAATCTAAAGTGGTCTCTTAATTTTTTCCAGAGCGGGTCTACCTGACAGGGTCTGATTTGTCAGAACTAACATATCGCTGTGACTGACAGGCATAGTGAAAGGCTAAATTTATTATCTGACAAACAAAAAAAAAAGATATATTATATATGTTTTATTTGAAGAATAATCATTATTATTACTTATTTTATTGTTAATACAGTAACAAGAAAAAATAATAATATATATTTTTTTTTTCTTGTTACTGTATTAACATTAAAATTAGTAATAATAATGATAATAATGAATGATCTCAGCATATATAAATTAATAATGTACATTTTTATGGTAAAACTTTAGTTTATGGTCCAATTCATACTATTAAAGGTCCCGTTCTTCGCGTGTTTTCGAAGCTTTGATTATGTTTACATTGTGCAATATAACATGAGTTCATGTTTCGGGTGTAAAAAAACACAGTATTTTTCACACAATTTATTTATCTGTACAGCGCTGTTTTCTCTGTCCTAAAAACGGCCTGATGATTTCCTTGTTCTCTGAAGTCCCTCCTTCAGAAATACGTAATGAGTTCTGATTGGGCCAGCGCTTCCCGTGTTGTGATTGGACAGCAGCTTAGCGCACTTTGCCCGGAAAGGTCCCGCCTCTTACCATAACGGGGAGATGCAAGCGCTGAATGTGCACTCTTCTCCACGTGGGAGAGCAACAAGACCACGCCCCCTATTTTGCGTGTTCTTGTGGGCGGAGGCTTAGTCAACAAACGGTTCTAGTGACGTCATTACAGCAGGAAGTGCAGGGCTGTAGTCCAAACCGGCCGTTCACTGTATGCTTTGAAAGGGAACTTCTGTTAAATTAAATATCTCGCTTGGCATTGAACTTTGAGGTTTATAATTTTACAGGTATTATTTATGCTCC
This sequence comes from Pseudorasbora parva, assembly GCF_024679245.1. Classification (NCBI taxonomy): domain Eukaryota; kingdom Metazoa; phylum Chordata; class Actinopteri; order Cypriniformes; family Gobionidae; genus Pseudorasbora; species Pseudorasbora parva. Next base: position 16,912,906 of record NC_090188.1, read on the forward strand.
AACAGCAACATTACACACTAACTAAAGTTTGAAAGTTGGAATCACGAAGAACGGGACCTTTAACTAGTTGCTTATTAGCATGCATATTACTATATTGGCTGTATAATACTAAAATATTACTTTATTATAAAGCACATATTATGAAAAAATTCAACATCCCTTAATAATCTTACCCAATAGTACCCAGAGCAGTGTGTGAATTCTAGCGGCATCTAGAGGTGAGGTTGTGAATTGCAATAACACCGGTCACTGTTCACTTTTGAAGCACATAAAAAAGCTACGGGGGCCGACAAAGGACAATAATGTCATAGGAGAGAGCAGAGAGTAGCTATCGCTCTGTAGAGAAGTTTGTTTAGGGCTAACATGACGAAATGGCGATTTCACTGTAAGGGGACTCACAGTATATAGAAATGGCTCATTCTAAGATAATAAAACATAAAGGTTCATTATGTAAGGTCTTTATCTTTCATTACCACTGAAAACAGTCATGCATATATATTACATTTCTGTCAATGGATCCTCATAAATAGAACACACTGAACCGTTACCATTTACCTTTCTAACTATTAATAAGGAGTAATTATGAACTAACCCTAATTAAAGGGAATTGGAATTTGACCCTAATCTTTTTAAAAATGTGACCATTTTTAAATAAATTAAATAGTATATTATAAATGTAAATACTTACTCTGGCTGATCGCTCCATTGTGTAAGCCAAACCAGAATGCACAATGTCTTTTTCAGAGGCTCCCTAGCGGATGAGAAAAACAAGTTTATAAGAGTTTGAGAAGTCTAATTTAAAATGGTTAAGAAAGATAAATTATGTGCGATTTATAGATTTTGCATTTATTCTCACAGCAATTCTGTCTTGAAAGTCAGATGTGGGAACAATAGGTATGGCTCCACCATGTTTCCCGAACTTTCTTTCCAGACTCTCCTGGACAGACACTGCCAAAGGACACATTAAATCCCCATTAGGAGTGAGCAAACTGACACATGGATTTAAGATTTTAATGGTCAAACACTATCTTTGAAAAACAAAATGCTTATTCTCTTACAGCTTCTCTGGTGTCCAAATCTGTGATTGATTTAGGTAAATATTTCATAAAGGGTGCAATCAAATATGGCGAGACCGTCTGTCTCTTCCTCTGTGCTCTATCTAACTGTACCATGTGACTAGCAGTAAACCAGAGGTCATTTTAGGCCAGTCAGATGAAGGGCGGGACAGAGCACATGTTTGTGTTAGTGCGTTTCCTCTCAAGGGGACACCAGTGCTGTTGTATTTGCAGTGATCAGAATAAACAAAGTGAACAAAATACCACATGGCCTATTCTAGCTGAGTGCACCTCTAACATAATCTAGTCTACAGCAAATCGAAAATGGAAAACAAGCCCTTCTAGAGAACTAAATTAACACCAGTAAGACCAGTAACTGATTTGCAAACAATTACACCATTCATGCAAGCAAACACCATGTATGTAGCATTACTTTTTTACTGCATGACTATACATCACATTTTCTAGGAAACAATTTTTGACTTACTAAGGAGATGGTAGTTTGAGTCCCTTTCGTATTTGAAGGTCAGTCTGCCATAACTGACATGGTTAAGGTTCTTCAGCCACTCAAAATAAGAGACAGTCACACCTCCAGCATTCAGGTACATGTCCTATTTATGCAAATAAAATAAGGATTTTTTGTTGTTGTTGTTTTTAAATCACCTATATATTCATATACAGTAGTGGCCTAAAGTGATGTCAAGCCTAGGAAAATTGACATCTTCAAATTTTTATTAAATATATATTTTAAATGTATATCTTTAGCTATAGTTTGTCTTTTTTTTGCTAAATAATTTTGTCAGATACATACCTTAAAACATATAAAAATACTTTCCTCATCTTTTGATCGTTTAATCAAATTTTTAAGGGTCATTAAAAAAAAATATCACCCGCGGACATCACTACAGTAAATCAAATGCATATATCAAATCTTTAAATTTAGATTTAATATGAAAATAACATTTTGGACTGGAAAACGTACAGGGATCACCATGATATTTCTCTCTAGGAATATCTTGTCTGCCTCAGGTGTAGTGGGACCGTTGGCTCCTTCAGCAATGATCTGTGAAGATAAGAAACGTTACTCTGAAATCTAATATTTTTCTTTCATATTCTCATTGCAATTTCTCTGGAGTGGCATAACAGAATCAATAACTCATATACATTAAAAGGACTATTGTTACTATAAATACTAAAGGTGGCTCTATTGACCTCTGACCTTTGCTTTGATATTGTTGGCGTTCTTTTTTGTAAGCTGTTTTTCACTTGCAGCAGGGATCAGGATATCACACTCAGCTTCCAAGATGCTGCCTTCATATGGGGTGGCCTTGGGGAAGCCAACAATGGTGCCATTGGCCTGGAAAACAAGAGTATTTATTATATTAATACGTTCGGATTATAGAGTTACACTTGTAGTACTGCTAAATGACCACAAGGTGGCTGCATTACACAATATTTTTACACTGCAGCTATGGTCAAACCAGAACGTTACAACAAGGCAGACCCAGTGCCACAAGAGGGCATCTCCCCTCAGATCTCTGGCTCTGCTGCAAAGGAAATAAGCAGTTCACACTCACCAGCTTATAGTCTTCCAGCTCTTTGGGATCGATGCCGTTAGGGTTCCAGATGCTTCCGTCCACCTCTCCAACACCCACACACTTTGCTCCGTAACGGTGGAGATAACGCATGGAGTGCAGGCCAACGTTACCAAAACCCTACCACAGAAATTAGAAATATAATTCATACTGGCAGCCGAGCTGAAGGAAATGTGTAATGCTGATGAATTTAGTGCAAGAACATAGATTAAAAAAACAAATACACCACAGCCAGCATTTCAGTATCATGTGCTACAGTGAAAATATCTAAACAGCCATAAAACAAAATACTGAATACAAACAAAATACAAAATACCCTAATACTTCAGAAGTTAAGGATAATATGAATTGCTTTTAGAGAATTAATTAAGTTAAATTTTTCAAATCATAATATATTTACATTTTTGATCTTATGAATTTGACCAATTTTTAATTTACAGTATGTGGTTTTAATTATTTTTATTCATATTTAGGCAAAAATACTAATGAATAAAATTATTTGCAGTATAGACATGAATGAGTTAAACCATGTTCATGCAGAAGAATGATCAATATTAGCATATTGACATCAGCTTTGGGAAATAAAATGCACCCTTTCCTTATTACTGTAAAATATTTTGTAGCAATGTCAATAGATTAAAATGTTTAATCACGATTCATTGCGATCTTATCGTAAAATTAAGCATACACCCACACTGCAAATTTTAAAGCAAAGCACACACTGGAAAGAATACTTCACTAAAAACGCAATGTGAGTCTTTATTCTTTCTGATGTGTCAGATGTGATCAAACAGTTACCTGGAGACATTGACTGCCATAGCAGGGGAAAAAACAAGTCAATGGCTCCAGTTAAATATTTGGTTTACTGACATTCTTCAAAATGTCTTCCCTTGTGTTCAGCTGAAGAAAGAAATTCATACAAGGTTTGAAACAACTTGAGGGTGACGAAAGGATGACAGAATGTTCATATTAAAGTGAACTATACCTTTAAAGTCCTTAGATAAGCAAAGTCAGAATGATCCATGTCAGTATACACTAAGTGCTGGCATAGAGTCCTGAGACAAACGTGCCTGTAAGTAGCACTATGAAAGCTAAATATAGAGTTGTACTTTTCTGTTTTAGATTAACATCCTAAATCATACTTAAAGCATTAAGTTATAAAATAACAGTTTTAGGCAGCCAGTGCATTTTGGACAATGCAATGAATAAAGAACAATTATTTAGCCGACTGATTTGATATGGAGTAAAAACATTTAATCGAGATACAAAATTTTGATTTTCTTATTAAATACTTGGTTTATGTTTGACATGCACAAACCTGAATGACAAACGTCTTGTCTCCAAACCCAGGATTCAGGCCTAGCTGGCTCATGTAAGCAGCCTCATTGACAAAGTTTTCAATGCCATGGAAGACTCCACGACCAGTGGCAGATATACGACCATGGATGCCACCCTGGCTGATGGGCTTACCGGTAACACAGGCATGAGCATTGATATCCTGATAAAGTAGAAAGATATACCGGTAGAATTATTATAATTACAACAAGCCCTTCTAAGCATTAGAAGAATGTTGTTTGAATTCAAGTTGCAAAGCAAATTATGAGGCACAAAGCTGAGATCTGTGCTAGCATATCTTATGAGAGATATGAGTACATAGTATAAGAATCTGTTGATGTCTCAGTATAGCTCTCATGTCCTTTCATATATCTAGCTACTGGGCAGCTCACAAAAAGTACAGAACATCACAGCTACCAAGACAAAGCAAACGACTGCAATGGGAGGACAGACAGTATTGAAAGAGTCTGTCAGTAGAGAGTGGAAAAACACAGAGGCGCTTTGTTCTCCCAGTCTCATAAACACCACGTTCTTTGTCAGGGACAGTAAAGGCTCTAGGCACTAAGTCACCAATATAGCGACAGGTCTTACAGATATCCTGTGTGATTTTTCAACATGACTACAATGTGAAAAAGTATAATTGTTTTTAGAAATAGGGCTTATTCAACTTCTTTCCTAGATTTAGTGTGGGCAGATGCATTTTTGTCTCAGTACATGCATTATTTTAGTTTGGCAGGGTTGCCGCTAGCTTAGCTTAGCATAATGAATGGAATCCTATGTTGCCAGCTAGCATGTCCCTATTAAAAGTGATCAAAAAAAAAAACCTCACCTAATTACTTCTTGTGGCCTGTGTATTCACAACGAGTATAGCGATGCAGATTAAGACTAGGCGATTTCCTAGGTAGATATTGACTTGCGACTATATTATGGGGAAGCACAGGTGAAGCACTGCTACTTGGACGCAGAAATATCCCTGCTCTTATTCTCACGTCCTCCGGCTGTTGAGCGATCGCAATATGTTGCGTGATATCTCTGCGCCCAAGTAGCAGTGCTTCACCTGTGCTTCCCCATAATATAGTCCCAAATCAATATCTACCTGGGAAACCGCCTAGTCTTAATCTGCATCGCTATTTGTACTCATTGTGAATACGTAGGACATCACTTTTACTCGGGACATGCTAGCTGGCAACATAGGATTCCATTCATTATGCCAAGCTAAGCTAGCGCCGACCCTGCCAAACTAAAATAATGCATGCACTGAGACAAAAATGCATTTGCCCACATATCTAAATGTAGGAAAGAAGTTGAATAAGCCCTATTTCTAAAAACGGTGGAGTGTTCCTTTATTTAAGTAAACCATTTTTTAGGACTGTCTAAACATCTTGTTTACAGCTGCACATAAGTATCAACGCAAAGAGAAATCTCTATTTTCAAAGAAATCAAATATTTTATCAAATGTTGCTATAGGATATCTACATTCTTATCCTGTTGGAATGTAGCACTTTATTTAAGTGGTATTTTAAAAAAACAACTATTTGCATCAGAATAACACTGCTTGTCAGTTCAATTACAACAAATAAGTGCAAACATTCAATAAGTAAATACTTAATGTCTATAAGCAGCAGTGAGGTCAGTGGCATGATCTGTAATAACGCAGCATGCCAAACAAAGGGATTCTTATCGATTCTGCTAAAGCAAACAAGTTGCGTATTCCACTTGGTCACATTGTTTAACTTACATTATGGCCCATTGTGTTAGCATATGTGTCAGCAATCCAGGACATTTCCCTTTCTCCTGTACTCATATCTGGGGCAGGGACATCAATGCCAGGCCCTAACACAGGAAACAGAAATGAGTGTGCTACCCTTCCCATGGCCATGGCTCAGCTATTTATCTTAACTCATTCTACCCTCAGGTCATTTTGACCCGATAGAAATTAAAAAAATTGAGTGTTCAGAGTGGTCCAAGTCCAAGACCTTAGGACTTTTGTCACACTCAAACCACAAATACACACACAAATGGACTGTATTTTAGGTTTAAGTGTTTGTAATAAAAAAAGTAACAAATCCTTCCCTTGTGGGTCAATTTGACAGCCTTAGGAATGCTTCAGTAGAAATAGAAAAACATTAAAAATGCTTAAAATTAAAACTAAACTTTACCGAAAATGTTTTTATAATGTCTAAATGTGTATCTGAATGCATACTAAGGAGATAAGCTCAAGAACTTACTTTAGGACCCAACAAAATGCAATTTGACCTAATGTGAGATATTTTGAGCTGATTTGAGCTGGTTATGTCTTATGTATATATTGGAGAGTTATTTTGAATTTAAGTTGAAAGACTGTGAAGAATGGGCTTAAATTATATTATTTATTTATAAAATCTTAGTCATTTAAAAGTTACATAAATTTTTTTTTTATATCTCCCAAAAAAAATCTCAAAAAATTGTTTTTATATATTATATATATAATAATTATATATATATATATATATATATAAATCAAAATGAAATATAGGCTTTCTGGACAAAAGAAGTATAATTTTCAATCACTTTGGCCAGCAAGGAAAGGATTTTTTACAGAATGCGGGGAGAGGGTGAGGATTAAAGGGATACTTCACTGCTTTTTCATATTAAGCTACGTTTTTCCCTTAACTAAAACAAGTTGATACATACCTATCTCGTCTCCATGCGTGCACTTAATCGCTCTGTTGAGCGGTGACTATCTAAAAGCATTTAGCTTAGCTCACTAAGCCCAGTTCATTCACTATGGTACCAAATAGAGACTGAGTTAGGAGCGACCAAACACCTCCACATTTTCCCTATTTAAATACAGTTACACGAATAGTTAAACAATCAAGTATGGTGACATAAAATAAAAGGCGGCACTTTTCTAAGTTGATTAAAAAGGAGAACTATAATGTCTGGCGGAATAGCACTTCTGAGAGTACTTCGACTCTGCACAGTAAAAAGTCCCGGTTGAAAAATCCTCCCTCACATCTCCCCCTCACCCTCTCATTTCTGTCAATGGGGGGAGGGGGAGATGTGAGGGAGGATGTTTCAGTATCAACTCGTTTTAGTTAAGGGAATAACATAGTTTAATATGAAAAAGCGGTGGAGTATCCCTTTAAATATTTGTACAGATTTAATGCCAAACTCTGTGACGATACTGAAAACACATGATGGCAACTGTGCAGTCACTGCAGTTTTTTGAGAGAATCTACATTGTGTTGTCAGAGAGCAATGTTGGAAGCCAGCTCAAAAAAAATAAAAACGATAAACACCTAAGGAAATTTGGCTCTATTACAAGCTCTTTAAACACGTAATATGATAACAGTTTATAAAGTCATTCAGGCTACAGATAAAATTTACTTGGAATGTAGAAGTGGTGTCAATAGCGGCTTAACTGTTAATCTGATGCCAAGTATTACCTGACTATTGTTACTGAGTGCGATAGTGTCTAATCTGTGATAGTGTCTAATCTACAGTTCCTGTTTTAAATTTAGTCCAAATAATAAAATATGCTTATCAGATGTCATTAGGAAACAACAAATATTGATAAACTACTGTTCACTATAAATGCATTATAAATTAAACTTTTTTTTCTGTAATACCTCGTAACTAGTATGCCTGATTTTGCACTGATTCTTGGGGAAATTCTATGGAATTCTAAAAAATTAATGGTACAATGTGTTAAACAGAAGACTATGCCTTTTTAAAGGTAGACAAAACAATCATATTAGGCAAAATATTTAATAATCATGCACATGGAATGAGGGATGTGTAGACTTTAGTATATGCACATTCCAATTCTGCTGAGCCTTTTGCAAAATTTGGGAACAGATTCAGTGTGTGCCTGCTCAAAACTCACCAATAAAGCCCTTTTTAGCTAATTCAATGGTAAACCTTCTTGTGATCTTCTCCAGTTCTGCGTCCTGTGTAAGGTAAGAAAAAAAGGAAAAAAATCTAGGAACATTGGACGTATTTAGATTAGTATTAATTTAGGTTTTTTAACACATATGAGGCTTCTTCATGGTAAAAACGAAAGTTTTCATGAATACAATCAAATCAAATAACCCCCAAAAAAGAAAAAAAATTGCAGGTAATATTATACAAAATGTTGAGTCTTGTAAATCATTTATATTAGATCATTTATTTGGCAATGTTTTTTAACTCTCTCAAAAACATTTTGTATTCCCCAGAGTATAACGGTGTTCACTTGCAAAATTCTCGTGTTCTCCCGAAAAAATCTGCTTTCAGATGCAAAGAACACAGCCAGCGAATGCAAAAGTTACCAAAGGGAAGGCAAAGGTTTTGCGAGCGAACGCAGTTTCTCAGCGGAACATAAAAAAGCATTGACTTATTATTTTTCCCTCATATCTTTTTCCTCCATGGTCGGGGCTTTGTAATTTTTTACATTAACATATGATAAAAATTCTAAAACCTTTTCTAGTAAAATCTCACTAAGTTCTTAAGTGATCTTACTATGTTGTCTACTTACATTAAAAGGTTGGAAAACAGAAAAGTCTGTTGAGGATTTAAGGATGTAGCTATACATTTAAAAAATAATGCTAGTTGTAGACAGGAGTCTGTCATCTGAATACTAAATTAAATACGGTATGCTTCATTCACCAAATATAAAATACAAACAAGCAAAGGACTGTACAGAAGTCAAGTGAGTCAAGAAATCTTCAATAAATATCATAGACACACACAATTGCATTGTAAAATATGTTCTAGTTAGTGAAAGACACTAAAACAAAAAGTAAATAAAAATATAGGCATTCGTTTTCAGGAATATTACAAATTAGAGAGTGTAATTAATTTAACACTCTCACCATATTTTAAAATCATAATTACACAGGGAATATGAATAGACTCACAGAGTAATTCTTTGGGTTAATTTTTACTCCAGCTTTAGCTCCTCCAAAAGGCACATCTGTTGAGAACACAGTTCATGTGGATTATTACGTGTTCAAAATAACAAACAAAACTAAATACATTTCAAAAACATATCTTACCTACAACTGCACATTTATATGTCATTAGTGAGGCGAGGGCTTTCACCTCATCGACTGACACCTCTGTACTATAACGGATACCTGCAAACAGAAGGAGTGTTGAGTCCTCATCAGACTAGTGGTATATGCAAATAATATCTGTATATCAGTAAAAATAAGGATCAAAATAAATCACAATTATTACAACCCATTTTAACATGTTTTATGATTCCAAGACAGGAGATTTGCTATTGGTTAAAGCTTCAGGAAACACAGACTAAAACCCTTTAATTATGTCTTATATAATTCACGACTTTTTAGGATTAGTGTATCTTGCCTGTCAGTTAAAATAGCATTAATGATCTGGGCAATATCCTGTTTTAGTAGGAGGCCTGGAAAATTCAAATAGTTGAACTGCCATGTGCAAAAAAAAAGGTCTACAGTTCTGTGAGAGGGGAAATTTTGTGTAGCAGGACAGTCAGTAAACCAAACACTTTGATGACTCACTCTCTCCACTAAACTATGAGGGAAGAAAATCTAGGCAGGGCTCAAACTGGGTGTGGATAAAGCAAAGTGACTACGACTACCTCAAACATCTCTGTTTGCAATCATCCTCAAAAGCACTGCTTGGATAACACTAGAAAGTTTCTTCATTTCATGGAGGATGAGCTAATCATTCCTTTCAAAGTACTAACATCAAATAAACGTTATCCATGCAGATTTAAAAACAACAGTCTCCTTCTAGAGTTTATTGGTGACTGAGTAAGGAAACTGTATTTTTTATGAAAAAGGCAGCTGCGTTGGCACTTCTGTAAGTATGATGTAAAATGAGCACTTTTGATGTACCTATTCAGGGGGTCCAAGGTCTACATTCTCTAACCTATTATAACCACGTTTTACTTCATTCTTATTTCAAAGTATAAGATTGCTGATCATATTATTCTTTACCCATTTACATTATGCCTGCATAAAAGCCAATATTGTAGAAAACAGTATAGGACAAATTACAGGCACAGTGGCACACCCATACAATTTTTTTATAGCTGTAAAAGTACAAATTTTGACCTCTTCCCCATATGAACTGGTTATGAAGCTTTTACACATTACCTAGATCAGAGACATTCTGACACACAGTTTCAAAAACATGATGTTTTATCTGGTTAACCGATTGCCAGGCTGACTAAAGCACTAATTTACAAACTCAACACAGTGAACATTATAATATCTATTCCAAAACTTTGTTGATTAATTCAGCCTAACGTATGTGCAATTTAGACAACTTAAGATGGTGATTAAAGAAAATGGGATAAAAGTTATTTTATTGGTTCTTTCTACTGTTTAAGATATCTCTTTAAGGAAATTTGTTTAAAAATGCAGATAGGATGGCGCTCCCATTCAAGGAAACTGCTGAGAGATGGAACTTCTCTGGGGTCTTCCACCTCCCTTCCTTAATAAAGCATTGCACAGTCAGTCCTGACGAAGCAAAATGTAATGGTCTCACAAACAACTTCAAGATTGGTCAGGCTCGATAGAAACAGGCTAGATAAACACATTCCACTGATAATGAATACGATTTCACAACTTCCAAAAAGCACACAAATATCGCTGCAAAGAAAAAACTGTAATTTGTGATATATAAAAGACCAAAGATAAAGAAGCTGAACAACCCTATAAGGAACAGGACAGGCAGCAATCCTGCTGCAATACTTTACAAATTACCACCTAAAACGGTAAGGAAATGCAGAAATCTAACTGGTCCAACATCTAACCTGAAACAAACGATCCATCAACTGGTTCTACCAGCTAAAGGATGGTCAAACTATGATTTGTAACATAGTATTTGGTTCCTGTCTGTTCTAAGATTGGCCATTTTTCTGCACCAAACCAGCTAGTGACCATCTTAGAACCACCTACCAACTAGCAAGCTTGAAGCAGAAAGAAATAAGATAATCAGTAAAACCAGTTCATTGGATATAGTACATCAATATGATCAGTTTTATTGTGGTGCTTAAAATCCGTGCAAGTTTAAGTCAGAGACGCTTGCACGCGAACAGCCGCAGGTGTCGCTGCTGCGCAAACACGACGCGGGATATTTTCCAGGTTCATGGCACGCAAGGCCTATAATTTATGACTCGCTGTAAAAATAGAAAGACGAACCTTGTAAATAAATGTGTAGCAGACACCCAGACCTACGTCATCGTAATGCAAAACTTCAGAATGGTGTACAGGTAAGAGCGATGTGTAAGTAGCTGTCTTGTAACTTATGTTTACTCTCGAGAATGCGACTGCTTCCTATTATCCCCGGTGTAACGTGAATTCAAACTTACCTCCTTTACACGGAGTCCTATGCTGGCTGTGTTGTGCTCTGTAGCCCTCGATCATCTCCCACTCCCCGTTGTCTCTCTTGATGGGGAATGACACGGAAAGGACGTGGTTGCAGGGCTTGATGATCTTGAGGATCCCTCGGACTCGGTGCCTCTTCTGCTCGGGAGTTTCTCTCGTCTTGAGATCGTGCACGAGTTTGTCCTCCACGATTGAAGCTCCGCGGTCGAAGAAACCCTCGACCATCCTAAAGAAGTTAGGGTCATCGTCTTTCTCTCCTACGGCTTCGCTGTAACGGCGGACCCGCATGAGAGTCGCGGAAGCGGGCAGAGCGGAATCGATGCATCCCGAGGCCAAAGAGCTGCTGGCGGCTGCGCGTGTGACGAGCTCCCCCAGATACCTATACATGACTTTTAACGAACTAACAATATCTATAAAGGGGAAAAAAACTAAGACAGTGTTAAAGAGTGGTCGGGTTGAATAAACGCACACCACGACACCTTTTCTGCTACACAAAATAAAGTGTCAGCTTGAATACAGTTTGCGAGTTGTTTTAAACGGCAGACAGGCGTGCCCGTTGGTCTCCACCTCAAGCTGGGAGGCGCTCACAGAGCAGGAACCATAAGCAAACACGCATGCAACCAAATGAAAATATGTACAATTATTAAATTGCTGTCCACAACGTTCAGCGAACACGCTTGGACAGCAGTCAGTTGAAACTTTAATAATCAAATAATAACAATAATCACCAACGCAACATAATATACATAAGATGTAAAAACAAACAAACAATGCCATTTCCATGTGTAGGCAAGCCTACATTATGTATGCACCACACCTACTCATATTCATATGGGTAAACGTATACTAGGCTCACCAAAGTCTACATCGAGACATTTGAGTGCACAGGGTTTCATTAAAAAAAAAAGTATGTTAAAATAACGCAACGGAATTACATAAAATAAAATATTAATCTCTCACAGTAATATTAAATATTATTTTAAATGCCAAAAGCATGCCTAATACATTTTTTTTTGGGGGGGGGTCTTGTTTATTTAAACAACATACAACATTTTTAAAGAATAATTTTATAAAGATTACCTGAATGTGACAACCATCAGTTAATATTTAATGTCTGATTGTCATATTTACATAAGCGTTCAATGTGGATGAACTAAAAGGGTGCACACTGAGCTTATTGGAACAGTAAAAATGTTTTTTATTAATACATATTATTAAATTAAATTTCAATTTTGCTAAATAAATAATATAGGTAATGTATTAGGTTCACATATTTTAATATGGGCCGCTATTATTGAAAATATATATGAAATTATACTTTTTCTTAATGATGTCACACTGAAGCTGTGATTTTAGTGCACCCTAAAATAATATGAAGTCTTTAAAAAAAAGTTGTAAAACCACAGAACATCAGTAAACTATAAATGTATAATATCATGGATTTTAAAATACAAGCCTGTAATGCCTGTGAAGTAATAGCTATATTAGTGTAGGACACAATCTTAAACTAACAATGTTCTGCAGTATCTGAGCTATATGTTGCTAAAACTATCTTTTGGATCTAACTGTAATTATTTCCCACATGCAGGTTCTAGGTTATTATATGCAAAAGTCTAAACATTAATCTCTTAATTTTGCACTGAATAATTTTAAAATTATTCTTATCCAAAATAAAGTCTTAAACATCTAAAAAAAATAATAATAATACTCCGGTGAAAGTTTTCAGACAACTTTCAAAATGGCCAGCAGACAGTGTGAACACACATCTCAGTGTGCAATGGTCTGATTAGCTTGAAGTTACATGCAGTATAGTAACAAACACATAATTTGGTTAAGATATCAAGTAGGATGATACATATTTTTTTTCTGTTTATAATCTGAGCTAAAGATAGTAGTGTGCTTAATGGGTGCTTGATCTTAATAGGTACGTTTTCCCTATTTATTTGTGGGGGGAAATGGTCTTTAAGATACCAAGGTAGCGTAATTTAGTATGTAGGCTAATATTTAATATACCATATTTTTAATGTATATTATATAATATTACTGATTCATATTATTCACTATATATCTAAATAGCATGGTATTACCATCTGATGTCATCACTGTACCAACGTTATGTTGGTATATTTTCATTAATTCATTCCAACATTCCAAATTGTAATACACGTAGTTATTAATCTAAAGGAGCAAGAATACAAACAATAAAATATAACTACAAAGTTTCAAACATTATCTAAAATAGTACAGCAATTGAAGAGGGCACAAGGTTCTGTTTTCGCTCGTCCAAACTGGATTTTTCTTGTGCAGCCGAGGTCATGAGAGGTCAACTGAGCGCCTTCTGACAGTGATTAGTTAGTGTCAGGGTTATTGGTCTTTCCCAGCCCATGATGGATTTGCTTCATATTTCATAAATTAATTAAAGTATTTGCTTCTTAACCAAAGTATACACCTAGTATTAGCATTTGTTTATTATAGTTTGCTCAGTAAATGCAATATTTTGTCATGGAATGGACATGCAAGGATAATTAAGAGTATGTCAATGACCCTGTGTACTGAGCGCTCTCTCTCTCTCTCTCTCTCTCTCTCTCTCTCTCTCTCTCTCTCTCTCTCTCTCTCTGCACAAAATAAGTAAGGCTCAAGGCACTACAAGAACATTATTTGTAAATTGACAACCAGATGTACTTATTTATTTCACCTGGAGTTACATTGACATGGGGAGTTGTCTTTTTTGTGTCAACTGTAATTGTTTCCTGCCTGAAATACACCTTGTTCTGGAGATCAGCTCTTGCAGGGCCTCTTTGATTAAAGATTTCCTACTTGTTTTTTGCAATCTCCCAGGATATGCCTCATATTTTTGACGTGTGCATGTGCCATTGCCTTAAACTCAGTGGATCATAGGAGGTTGTTTTATGGTGTATATATATATATATATATATATATATATATATATATATATATATATATACACCATAAAACAACCTCCTATGATCCACTGAGTTTAAGGCAATGGCACATGCACACGTCAAAAATATGAGGCATATCCTGGGAGATGCCTCATATTAAACTTACAAGATGCCATTTCAAGTAAAAAGCAGTAACCCTTTTTTCATACACCTTGAAAACATCTGTGAATCAGCATGAAAGCATGAAATTCTGTCTTTTCTCTGTCCTCTTTCTTCTTGTCTATACCACCCCTCTATACCCCAGCTCAGCTAAGGCTACAAATTCTGCCTGCAATAAATCTCACTGTATTGTTTGAAAGAACTCTGAACGGCTCTGTTATTGGTTCACGTGATGCCAACGCCCATCATCTGGTTGGTGAAGTTCTGGAGAGTCATTCATTAAACTGCTGTTTTTTTTTTTTTTTTGCTAAGTGAAAACAACTGATCTGAGGAATGCACACTTGCACAGACACATTAAAATAATCTGTTATTCCCACTAGCTGTGGTTTTACAGTGGATTCCTTCTTCCAACCTTGCAAGGAATTCTCAATTGACTTTTAGACCACAATCTTTTATATATATATAAATATATATATATATATAAAAAAGGCATACCAGGTTATTTTAGTATTATCTTTATACTTTTATAATTTAATCATATTCTTACTTTTGTTTTTATTTTACTTTTACATTTGTTTTGGTAATTTTATTATATGCTTTTGTAATTTTTCATTGTTTTTTATATATTTGACTTTATTTTTATTTCAGTTTTAGTCATTTTAGTACTTCAAATAAAAATATTGTACATGTTCACTTTCGACAGAAAGTTTATATCCTAACACACTGCATGTAAGGGAATATTAAAAAAAACACACAATGATAAGGCACTTTATTATTTATTTGGGCTTTTGTCTATAGGTTTTAACTTACAGTGTGTATTTCTATTTTCCTGCAGGTGTCCACATTAATCCACCAGTAATTATGATAGAAGACGTGGCAAAATAAATCCTATGACTGGGCCATATCAGTGCAACTTCAGGATGTGCAATATGGCAAACAAACCAAAGATTCATGTATTTTGGGGTGCCCCGTGTCCCCAAGACCTTGCTTTAGAGCCACAGGATAGTGGAATCCAGCACTGGAAGACCGTGGACCTCACATGGAGTCAAGGCAGGTTGATTCCCAAGGACACTGTTAGAGAAGTCCAGACAGACGATGAGTGTGGTGCAGTGATTAGTGGTAGACTTGAGTCTGCTGGTACCTCTGAGAGAATACCTAAGGGTACAGAGGAAAAAACGGAAATATCCCAGGATGACAGTACTCCATCGGGCTGTGAGTGCTCTCAATCAAAGGCAGAGTCTGTTGAAGAAGATGAGTTGTGTCCTGTATTGGTGACAGAATACCTAGATAGTTGTTTCTCCTGCAAGCAGACCAGTTTAATTGGACAGAGCGGAGACGTAAGGCCTACATTGCCTGTTTCCACAGAGACTGAATATCTGAGTACATGGACAAAGTCCCAAGCCTTGATTCTTCGAAGTAGAGTGGCCCAGTGTCCAACTTTTGGATCTCTTGAAGATTTTCTTCTTGGTTCTCCACATACCCCGCCTAAACAAATGGCGTCAGCCTCCTTAAGTTCTCCAGAATTGTACAGTCCAGTGGTCAGCCCTGAAGAGAGGGGCTTGGGAGGAACCTTGCAAAGCTCAGGAGAGTGGCATAATGACAGTCTAAGCCAAAGACAGCAAGAGAGAGGGGTGATTCTGGAAATCACATCTGATGGCATTCTCTGCTCTCAGGGAAATCCTATAGCTGAAAAATCTGTGGCTCATGAGAAAGCTGGGCTTAATGTTGACTCACCGACTACAACTGCACAGACTTCACCTAGTCCCACTACTTCTAAAAAGAGGAAGTTGTCTCCGACTGTAAGTAAAACTAAAGAAACAGCAGAGCAGAGGTTAAGATCTGCTGCCCCCCTCTGTGGTCCTACAACCCTGCTGGCCAGGTGTAAGACCCATGGTGTACGATACGCCATCTTGGTTGCTGTGGTGCACCCATGCTACTTAAAAGAAGTCAAAGTGAAAACTGGAGTTTCGGCTGGTACTAGTTTACCTCTAGCAACACTAATTGTCACCGACCAATCGGACATAGAAATGAAGGTGGTTCTATGGCGGGCAGCTGCTTTCTGGGCTCTGACAGTATATCCCGGAGATATTCTGCTAATTACAGGTGAAACCATTGAGACTTTCTCTACAAACAAACACTTATGTAGCATCTAGCAAATATTAGTCTTAAAAGTGTCAAATATCCAGTAAAGTCAAGAAATTATGTGAATTCATAAATTTGGTGATGTTTGTTTATTGTCCAAGTTATGATTTGACTTGGTCATTTTTAAAACAGTTATTTTAAATTGTAATAATATTTCACAATATTAATGTTTTTACTCTACTCTATACAGTTTGTATTAATTGTTGAGCATAAGAGACTTCTTAAAAAAAGAAAAAATCTGCCAACCATAATTTTAATACAGAAGTAGTTCTTTCTCTGTATTTGTTGGAAGCATTTGAAGGAATCTTTCTCAAGATAATAGATGTGAACATAGGAAATGATCTACTAAAGATAAGCACTGAAACAAGAATATCAAGACGAACCTCTGCGATCATGTCAGCCCAACAGTCAACAACAGTCAATCATCTTAAATGTAGCTGGTCTAAATATATGTGCAATAAAACCCCTCATGTGATGCACAGTCTAATGACATGCCCACAGTTGTCTTTCTGTCTTTCCTTTGGCAGATGTAACCGTGCACATAGACAAGTGGAAGACTGAGACTGTCCTGCAGTCCTCCTTCACCAGTAAGCTGCTGAATCTGGGACAGGTCGCAGGGGAACGTATTCCACCTGGTAATAAAAACGTAATTGCTATTGAGGCTTAAGTATGTTTGACAGGTTGAAATTTAAAGGTATAGCAGTCATATTGTAATATGTATTTACGTTTTTACAAATCTTACCTTTGCCTGTAATGATTGTCCCCTGCCTTTAAAATGCTGATCTTGTCTAGCCGGTCTAGCCCCACAGAATTTGAACTCGCATACATTGAGGATGCTGTGTACTCATCTGTGTGAAAAGCGCCCTCTGCTGGTATCTCTACCTCGTCGCAAACTCCAGGATTTGCAATCCATCCCTTTCATCCGCCTTGGAGCATTACGTCCTGACACATTGGTTCATGCTCTGCTCAGAGTTAAACACAAGAAGTTAATTACAGGTATGGAACTGAATTGCAGTCCAATGTTTCAGTAGTGTGGTATGATAAACATGAACATAGCACCATTTTTAAATTACCCATATCATGGTTTGATATACAAGCAAATATCAGACTGCTGAAGGACACGATTGACCAAACAGAATAAAGTATTCCATAGAAATTAAATAAATGATATGCATTGCAAAAAATTAATTTCACATACTTAACGCTGCAATAGGTGAATCTCTACAGGATTTTTTTATGCTGTCTGAAAGTATCCTCATATCCTGATAGCAATCACTATGTTAAATGGTCTAAATACATTTTTATAAACATGTAAACTGTGGAAGGTGTATAGCCTAGAAATCTAGACGCATCCTAGCGGCAGCAAATTTAATCTGCCCGCAAGTGTCAAAAACCAAACACCTTGATGTGGGTCTGGCTTGTCAGGCTAGAAGGTGTAGGTTTTGGACAGTGATTTGCAGGGAGGGTAGTGGGATTGTATGCTCTCAATGCTATAGCAGGATAAAGTTTACATTTTCCAGATTACCTATTGCACCTTTAACAGTCAAATCTCAAAGGACACTAGAAAACATTTATGGCAAAAAATTATTATTTTTTATGTATAATAGATATCTATTATTATTAATAATAAAGATATTATTACTGTTATTATTATTATAGTCTTTTTGTTATAAAGTAATATTTCTTATTTTGTTTGTTTAATATTTTTTTAGTAATAATAAAATGTGCTTTATTGATATATAATCACACCATTTTGGGCCAAATGTTGCAGTCCTGCATAAAAGCACAGCAAACTGGGACTTTTTTTAAAAAATTTTTTATTTAAATCACAATATTTATGTAAAGTGCAGTTAATATCTCTCCAAAAAATCATGCAGTCCTACATTACAGTCCAGTGACCAAACACAATTTAGTAAAACAGAGAGACGTTTAATACATTTAATAATTGATTTATATGTGCCTTGTACTTCACATTCACTTTACATACTAAGCAATCAAATCTCAATGGATTTGTGCGACAGAATGCTGTTTTGCTTGATTTTAGGCTGGCGTGATGAGGTAGAGGGGATATCCAGAGCCGGAGGTGTACTGAAAGCTGTTTTGACTGTGGAGCAAGGAGACGGCCACCAAGGGTCTGTCGTACTTTGGGGAGCTGCTCTCTCTTGGCTGCAGCGTTTGGACCGGAACAAAGGTGTTCATAATTCAGTGGTTCAAATATTGTTGGACAACAGGGGCCTTTGAGCTGAAAAGTATGATAACCACTGTAAAAAAGCAGAAATATTAGATTTTTTTAATTGCCAATGCCCCTCACAGATACTGTGTGGGAGTTCAGGATGCTGCTAGTCAGACAGGATGCGACCTCAGGTTTGCTAGAGCTGCATTCTACTCCCTGGGGCACCTGTCAGCCTCTCTTTCCCAATGACAGTCGATGTAAAGAGTTTTACAACACTGTCTGCCGACAGAGGACAGCTAGCAGCTTTGAGATTGATCTCAGCACACTCCTGTCCCAGAAATACTCTGGTAGGATTTTTTGCTGATAGTAACAATGCATTTGTAATTAATATAATTCATCATGGTTACATTAAGTCTTCCTTGTTTATGTATTCACTAGGTGATGTAGAGCTGAAAATTCAAATAATAGCTTTCCAGTTCCAGAGCAGTCCATCCCAGGAGGCCTCGCTGTTAATAGATGGCAACACGCCCATGGAGAGGATCCTGGACGTAGTCTCTGGTGACATCACTTTTGCTGGATGCGGACAGTGCTCTGCAGAACTGGAGACCGATGAGAACGACATATATAGACCGTGCTACCCTTGCCTACCACACACAGGAGTGCGTCGCTACTATAGGTCTGTTCTTACAGACTTATATTATACACACACACATACTGTATATAATATATATATTTATAAATTAAATTAAATCATACAATGTAAATAAAAATGAAACTGAAGTTAAGCAGTTATCTAGACCTATTGTTTATCTTCTTAAACCGTCATGACTTGTCTTTCTAGGCCAGTAGTTTTAACTGTGAGAGCTGGAGATGATCAAATATGTGTGCAAGTCCCTCCTGCTGTAGTGCAGAAGATCCTTCTGAACACTCCTCCAGATAAGCTACATAAGTCCATAGGTAAGTTCCAATTTTCAGTCTTTCTCTTTATTTATTCTCTTGATGTTTTTTTCCCATTATTGTTAATTAAAAAGCCATTGGATTCTTTCTTTTTTGTCCCAAGCCCCAGCATCAGAGATGAGGTTCATCCAGGTAGTAGCTAACAGGATTAGTTCTATGTTGACCCCCATGAAGAACACATTTCTCCTGACTGTGCGAAGCCATTTCCACTGTGATGAGAACAGCATTCCCATCATCCAGAACTTTTTATTATTAGACATCAGCTCACCAGAGGCATGACAAAAATGCATGTATCTTTCACATGATGCTATGTATTGTTAAAGATGATGATTAAATTATTAAACTGTCTGTATCATGTCTAATTTTCAAAACACGCAAATATTTTTTTCGAAATATTTTTCAGCTTGAAAAAGCCCACCCATATTTTTTAAGGACAGCCAAGTTTTAGCCCTTGTACCAATGTATCCTTAATGTTGGTTAATAAAATATTAAAACCTAATAAAAAATAAATAAGTATGATCTTCAGGAGAAAAATTGTGTTTTCTACATTTTTTCTAAATATTTTTCAGCTAAAAAAGCCCACCCATACTTTTTAAGGACAGCCAAGTTTTAGCACTTGTACCAATGTATCCTTAATGTTGGTTAATAAAATATTAAAACCTGATAAAAAAATAAATAAGTATGATCTTCAGGAGAAAATTTTTGATTTTTACATTTGAAATAAGAACTGTATATTAAGTGAACAAATACTCTACGTACTTAACATTTGCAGCAATTATCTGTTGTATTCGTACTGTTATCGTTATCATATTGTAATTATATTGGACTTTGCTATATGCTTTAAGTATGGAGAGAGAATTTTTTTGATTAGCAGAACATCTGATACACGAGCGGAAGTTTTGGAGAACATGCAAATTACGTTCTTTCTAAGAACCAATCAAAACACTGCTGTCACGCCACGTGATTTTGGAATTCCCCTTGAGTTCGGGGCTTTCCAGTCAGTAGCAGTCGACTCACGAAAGCGTACGTTCGCATGGAGTTCACTAAATACTATAAAGAAACTGGAACAAATTAATTGGATGGATGCTGGTCCATTTTGTTTGTTTGTTTTTTCCCCCAGGCTTTTGCTAAGATTTTAGCAGTTGTTTACTTAGATCGACGTCGAATAGAAATTACACGAAAATCAGCAACGTTACAGTTATCCGAGGTAAGTGGTGAAGTAACTTTACATAATACATTATTATGTATAACGAAATTAGCATTATTACTGAACAGTTTTGTAACAAGGCATGTAGGTCTTTAAATAGTAGATAATAATAGACTGCTTTCTTATTTGGGAATAATGACTCAGATGATTAGGGTGCATGGATAAATCTACTTTAATATGTTTTGAGAAAATTACATTACAGAGATGCCGTGCATTTCATATGGCGTGCACTCCGTGCATACAGCAATATTGCAAATTAATAATAAAACCGTAAAAAAAATTCTGTTGTCTGTTATCTATAGTGTGTACAAGTTTTGTCCCGTGTATTTTGTTGCTGTTCATGCAAGGCTGCGGGAAATTCCCACCAAAAGTCAGATGTACTTTTTGGATCTGACTTACATGTGCAGGGGAATCACGTCCCCATCACACACTGTGTAAGCGCTTATCATTTCAATCTTTTTCAGACCGTCAGGAGTTCAGAGTCGGTTCGGATGACCCTGTAGAAAACAGAATGGCTGGAGCACTAAGGTACAGATTTTCTTACACTATTGTTGTGTGTGTCTCTCATCTTATGTCTTCTGGCTATATGTGCAGCATTTAACTTGGATTCCCAGAAATTATGTGTTGACTGACAGCTCAGACTATGCATGCTTCAAATGTTCACAAATGTAGGGTGAATTCAAGGTGATTGCGACAAAAAGAAAAATGCCATTGCGATGATTACATAGCGCATATACTGTAACTATAGCCTTAAAAGTAGTCAGATTTGCATATTGAAAGAAATGTAATATGTAAATGATAAGAGGGTTTGCAAACTGGTCCATTTACCTTTCAACTTCATGCATATTGATGAGCTGAAACGGTTAAAATTTCAGGTTTATTGTGATTTTACTAGACAAGTCACCTTTATTTCTATAGCACCTTGTACATTACATTTATATTTTACATTAAAAAGTAGTCTTAACATTTAGTTAAATTAAATATTCTAGTCACATTGTAGTGTATGTGATGTTTAATTGTTTGTTTACAGTAAGTAACTAAGAGTGTCAATAAAATAAACAACCAAAAATTAATTTTGTGATTCCAAATGTTTTTAAGAAATGTGTATTTTCAATTAGAACAACAGCTTGGTAGATTAACATTTGTTTTGTTTGTTGTTGTTGTTTTATGTTTGTTAGCACTTTACTTAAGTTGGATTATGATAATATAACTTTCTTAAATAAATGAGCCATTTTGCCCCTTTGGATGTTTACTGAGGCCTCATGGCCTGCCTGGTTGACATCCACTGTTTTAGATTGACGACTTTTATATTTCTTAATGAATCTTCTTGTCTATATTTGACACTCTACAAATTTAGGGGTTGTTTGACTGAAGTGAAGATGTTATCATTTCACAGAAGAAGGAGAGGATGTGGTTGTGATCCAGAAGAGTTTTAATCTCTTTTTTAGTGACGTAAGGATTTGTGTTCACTCAGAATGAGCCCTGACACCTCAGATAGAAAACTCATAGTTTACTCTTCTAGTTGTCCCATTGGTTTAAGTGAAGAATGTGTGGTACTATAGAACAATCTTAGTACAACTCACCCTGAGCAGTAAGACGCTTCCTCATTCCTGTCAGTTGCAGTTTAAGTAAACGCTTGTGCAATCCTGTCATCGATCGTATCTAGTATTATTAATGCTTCAAATGAAACAGCACATAATTTCTGCGGCATTTATTAGTAAATTGATCATTTAGAGATCTTCATCATAATTTCCTGTTTGGTTAACAGTGGAAGTGTGTGTGGCTGGGTTTAAAGATTTGTGGCTTTAAAGGCAGGCCAACAGATGGGGGGCAATCCCCGTCTTTCAGGGCTTTTCTCTTGGTTGCTGCATTGACGACACTATGTAGATATCTGACTAATCCAGTTACACCAATTGTTTTAATCCGAAATATGTTTATTTTTAGTAAATTACACATACATGGAATTGTTTTTCCCTGAATTGACTCTTAGTACTAATAAAAAGGAATCATTACAGGAATTTTATTTCAAAAGTACCTTAAAGGAAGAGAAGGGAATTTGAAAAAGCCTTTGGAAAGTTGAGGAAATTTAGATATGAGAAGGCTTGATATCGGTGTGAATATGCATGTACCTGCATTTCTCAGGATTTGACATCAGTGGCAGCAGTGAGCTGGTATTCTGGGGGCTTTCCTCTGTTTTTTTTCACTGCCTTACTTCCTGGAAGTAACGCAAGCGAGCCAGACAGAAGGAGGGAGGCAGATTAAAAAAAGAAAAAAAATCCAGTGCGCACACATCCTTGTTCTTACACCGAAAGTGAAACAGATTTTTTTGAGTCTTTTGTCTTAAACGGGGAGCCTCTTTCTCTGCATTTTGGTTTATTGGATAGGGTAAGTGTACGCCTTCTTGTGTGAAGGTCAGAACACTGTTGTGGGGAAAAACTGGGGAAATTAAACGTGGGTTTGTAGCTCAGTTGATGTTTTGATTCAGCATGCTAACTGTATTAGAGCACCTCACCTCACGGGTTTTTTTTGGAGTTCTGGGTTTGTCTCTGTGCGAGACGGTCTCAATAATAGTCTTCTCTTTTTCTTCTTCCTTACAGGATGGAAGATATGCAGTATCAAATGAAGTTTGACAATGAGGTGAGCTGCATTTTGTCAATATATTGCTGCTGTTGTTTGCTAACTTGCAACAGATTTTTAGTTTGGAGTTGTGATCTTTAGAAATTTTCATTTAGGATGCACAATATATATGTAGCATATCGGTTATCTCTCAATCTTTGATATTTTTTAAAATAATTGATATCAGCTGATATTACATCTTTCTTTTTTAACAACCCTAACTTAAACCAAATCTTAAAAAAAAAAAAAAATTAATAACACTGTTAAATGTAATGTTTTACACATCTCAAAATGCATTTTGTACATTGTAATGCTGTGATGCCTAAGTTCACTTGTGGTGTTATTTTATTTTATCTATTTAGACAAAATTTTATACATTTTAATATCAGGGCATATTTTTCAATTATTATACCATACAACTTATTAATAGCTTATTGGAACTGGATAGAATTATATAATTGGTGTAACCTTCCTTTTAATCATCATATACATTATGCTTTATGCTAAAGGTTTAGGTTTAATACACATAATTATAATTTTGATCAAAAAATACTAACAGTTTGCATCTTCGGTCTTTACAGTTTATGGTGGACCTTA
The DNA here is from genome assembly GCF_024679245.1 of Pseudorasbora parva. Taxonomy (NCBI): domain Eukaryota; kingdom Metazoa; phylum Chordata; class Actinopteri; order Cypriniformes; family Gobionidae; genus Pseudorasbora; species Pseudorasbora parva. Next base: position 16,936,985 of record NC_090188.1, read on the forward strand.
CATATCTGCATGAGCCTTTTGACGTGAAGCCTGAACCTTTTGTGACAGAAACAGGTAAGTTAACTTTGCCAAATGCCTTGCCTTATGAATGTATTTTATGATGAGCTTTTGATGCTTTCGTGTGTGTGGTGTTCTTTTAATGTAAAATGAAAAGAAGGCTAATTTATTGTATTTGATCTTTATTTCAGTTCATGGGCCTTACCTACAGATAATTGAGGAGCCAAAGCAGGTACGTCCACTTTGGTCTTCACATGCTTTTTGCTTCTTCCACTCTGTTTGACAATTTTCAAGATTTATAAAAGTATTTAAAATCAGGCATTCAGGTCACTTTGTAAACATGTGTGATGTATTACAATGAATGTGAAAACTATGTGGGATTATTCCAGAAAGTATGCAGTGGAATTCCCCAAAAACAGGGTTTTATCAGTGAGTAAGGAGTTATGTAAATAACTCTGTTTGTGTTACAGAGAGGATTCAGATTTCGTTATGAATGTGAGGGCCCATCCCATGGTGGTCTACCGGGGGCCTCCAGTGAGAGGAACAGAAGGACGTATCCCACAGTCAAGGTGGGCTTTGTAATGTGGAGATGTATCTACGTACTTAAATAAACAGTACATTTATAAACGCACACATTCTCCCTCTAAAGGTGTCAAACTACGTGGGCCATGCTCGCGTGGAGGTTCAGCTAGTTACTCACACAGACCCCCCTCGTGTTCATGCGCACAGCCTTGTGGGTCGCCAGTGTACTGACAATGGGGTATGCTCCATTGATGTCGGGCCTAATGATCTCACAGCACAGTGAGTTAACACTATTACTGTTCAACATGCTCATATGATCTCTTTCTTTGTTATTATGATCGAAATGAATTGCGTAAGGCATTGTGTGCATATCATCTGACACTTGATTGTTGTTTGTGTAGTTGTGCAATCTGTATTCATTATCACATCCTCTATGTCTAGATTCAGTAATTTAGGCATCCTCCATGTTACTAAGAGAGGAGTGGTTGAGGTATTATCGAAAAGGCTGAGAGAAGAGAAGAAGAGGACGAAAGAGCCTGGATATAAGTTTAGTGGTAAGACTAATTTAAAAATATATATATTATTTTTTTATTTTTTTGTATTATTCAACTATACACACTTTATTGAATGTTTACTGCTTGTATCGTCATTTATGTTTTCTTTCTCTATATCACTCATTCAGAGGCAGAAGAACAGGCTATTGTGCAAGAAGCCAAAGAATTGGGCAAAAACATGGACTTAAACATTGTAAGATTAAAGTTCACTGCTTACCTGCAGGACAGCAATGGGAGTTTCACAAGAGCATTGAAGCCGGTTGTTTCCAACCCAATCTATGACAGCAGTAAGTCCTGCCATACAACATAAAATAATAAATTAAATTCAATCATAACAAAAAACATGCCTCACATTGACCTCAAAATATCTACGCACTAATATTATTTAAAAAGAAGACGAATTGATATTTTAATCAAGAGACTGCATAGTTTATTTGTTATTTATTTCTGTAATTTTATCATTTAGATGTCATTGTAGAATTTCCTGACTTTACATTTCATTGGTCACTTTTTAGGCATACTATTTTTCTTTTGGCAGTGGAATATAATTATTAATAGTACCTAATATAATCTACATTGCTTTGAGAATGTTGTGTTAAGTCTCTAATTAGTTATAGCTTGGGGTATTTTTTTAAGACAAATTCAGCAAATATGCATTAAATTGATTGAACGTGACAGTGAAGGCAAGATTGCTATTCGTTTTTTCTTTTCTTTTTTTTATTCTTCAGAGAATAAAGTGTCTCATGGTTTTCAACTTTTCACAAAAATATTAAGTAGCACAACTGTTTTCAACATTGATCATAATAAGAACTTTGATTGAACACCAAATCGGCATATTAAAATGATTTCTGAAGGATCGTGTGATCCTGAAGACTGGAGTAATTATTCAGTCATCACTGGAATAAATAACATAATATGCAAAATATAAAACGTTTGTTTTAATTTGTACATTATAACATTTTAACATTTCACAATATTACTGTTTTTATTGTATTTTTGATTAATGCAACCTTAATGAGTATAAGATACTTCTTTAACAAAACATTAAAAATCTTGTAATATTTTGTACTACTTTTATATTTCGACTGCTCTTTACCCAGAATCACCAAATGCTTCAAATCTGAAGATCTCCCGAATGGATAAAACTTCTGGATCAGTTCTGGGAGGAGAAGAGGTCTTTCTACTCTGTGATAAAGTTCAAAAAGGTTATTATGATTTTCTGATTTAAAAAAGGATAGGCAGTCATTCACAAATGTTTTAAATCAAGTGATGTTTATGCTCTTTTGTTTCCAGATGATATTGACATCCGTTTTTATGAGGAGGAAGATGATGGCGGATGGGAGGCATTTGGAGACTTCTCCCCCACTGATGTCCACAAACAGGTGTGTTATAAATTAACATGCATAAAAACGTTTAAAATGACTGGATTTCACCATTGAATGTAGTTTAACCTTTTACATAAAACCTTCACCGACACTGTTTTTAATCCCATCAGTATGCGATCGTGTTTAAGACGCCACCATACCGCTGCACAGATATCGCACGCCCTGTCACAGTGTTCCTGCAGCTCAAAAGGAAGAAGGGAGGTGACTGCAGCGAACCCAAGCAATTTACTTATATTCCACACAATCAAGGTTAGTAGTGCTGTGCAAAACATCGGTGCCCCTGTTGTGCTATTTTAATGGTTCCTAAATTTGTAGGTCTCCTAGAGTAGGTTCCATGGTATCCAAGAAAAAAAAAAAACACATTTTCCTCATATCACATCACCTAATTTCTCAAAAAGTCTGACACCTTTAAAAGATACAGTCTCTCTAAACGCCTCCTTTACGAGAGCCTACTCTGCTCTGATTGGTCAAGCGGCCCAGTCTGTTTTGATTGGTCTGCAGAGCATCGGAAACAAAACGTCCATTACCATATCTGATTTTCAGCTCTGCAGGCTTCCTCACCACCTGTATATACAGTGTAACGAACAGTAACAATGGCGTCGGTTTTACCGTATCAATTCCAGTGCGAGTCATTTACATTTATGCATTTAGCAGACGCTTTTATCCAAAGCGACTTACAACTCAGGAGTACAGGGGCGATCCGTCAAGAAGAGGCAAAGAAACTCAAAAAGTGCCCTAAATACCAAGATTTGTATACTACTCAGATTAGCAAAAACCAGAAAAGGGAAGAAGAAAAGAGAAATAGAGGAGGAGGTTTTTTTTTTTTTTTTTTGTTTTTTAATGATACATTTTTATGATTTTTATTTTTTATTTTTTAAATGATTTACAAGTCCTCATCCTTTTGAAGTGCTTTAAAATGGATTTGCAGTGATGAAAATAGTGTCTTCTCGACATACAACTGCAGTATTTGATTGTGAGTCAAAGTAGACCTTATTCGCGAGCATCCAATAAAGAACATAGGCTGCCATTATGCAAATGCGTTACATTGTTACGTTGGTATGTAACAGGAAGTGAGACGGAAGTTGCTGACGACTCATTTTAGCAGTTTAGAATCGATTCTTTCTTGAGAAGACAATAACTTTATTTGTGGTGCACTTTGATCTTTAAATCTGCAATTAACATTCACAAACGGCACAATTTTACACACTGCGGTAAAATTCAAAAAGCATAAGAGGGGCAATTTAAGACTGAATATCACTACAAACTACTACATATATATGTTGCTCCACTCACTTACATGAAAAAGTTTGTTGTTTGTAAACAATGTTTCTTATGTACACCAAGGATACATTTATTGGATCAGAAATACAGTAATATTGTGAAATATTGTTACAGTTTTGTTTTAATATTAAGAAATGTAATTTATTCCTTTGGCAAAGCTGAATTTTTAGTATCATTACTCCAGTCTTCAGTGTCACATGACCCTTCAGAAATCATTCTAATATGATGATTCGGTGCTCAAAAACATTTCTTATTATCAAGATTCTTTGATTAATAGAAATCTTTCTATAGAAATCTTTTCTAACATAAATACATTTACTGTCACTTTTGATCAGTTATGCAACTTTTAAGAATAAAAGTATTAGTTTCTGTAATTAAAAAATAACACCACCGTTTACGGTACTGTAGTCGATTAAACTTTATTCTCTTCACTATTATTCTTTCTCATATTTGCTAACATGTTGTCTCCTGTTCCCTCTTAGACAAAGAAGAAGTTCAGAGGAAGAAGATGAAGGCACTTCCTCAGCCCTATGATCACTGGCGGGGGGGAGGACCTCAAGGAGGAGCAGGGGCCTTTGGAGGTCCTGGATCTGGAACAGGAGGAGGTGGAATGGGAGGAGGTGAGACATTTGAAATCTCTAAACTCAGAGGTAACCCATGTAGATGGTTAATTTAGTTATTTTGGTGGCATGTCAGCAAAAGTGTTCATATATGTATCTTTGTGTCAATTATGCCCTTAGGTTTTCAATATAATCATCCGATGGATGGTTCAGGGTTTTTTAGCTGTGGTGGGTTTACTGGAGGGACACAGATGTCAGGCTCCACCCCACAGACTGATGGATCTCAGAATCAGCCAACAAACAAACAAGCTCAGTTTGGCTCTCAAATGCAACAGCAGCTCTTTCAGATTGGTGAGCATAACTACCTTTCAGGTACCATTAAAATCAAGACATTTTTAGGTGCATATGCATTCAGTGATGCATGTTTCCTTCCTGTGTTGTTTCCAGCCACAGTTCTGCAGAATCGTGCCACTTTGACTGCAAAGAACACGGCTCGTGCTTTGTTACAGTACTGCAGCACAGGGGATGTGCGCCCCCTGCTGGTTCTGCAGAGACATCTGTGTGGAGTGCAAGATGAGAACGGAGACACGTATGTCTTTTTCACATAACTGCTTTTAAAGGGATAGTTCACCCAAAAATGAAAATTCTGTCATAATTTACTCACCCTCATGTTGTTCCAAACCTGTATGAGTTTCTTTCTTCTGCTGAACACAGGGGAAGATATTTTGAAGAATGTCAGTAACCAAACAGTTAACTGGAGCCATTGACTTCCATAGTAGGAAACAAATACTATGGAAGTCAATGGCTCCAGTTAACTGTTTGGTTACTGACATTCTTCAAAATATCTTCCCCTGTGTTCATATGAAGAAAGAAATTCATACAGGTTTGAAACAACTTGAGGGTGAGTAAAGGATGACAGAATTTTCATTTTAAAGTAAACTATCCCTTTAAGAATCTGCTAAATGAAAACATGTACATGAAATTTGTATGGTGTAGTAACTATAATAAAAACTACTAAAATTTTAAACTTTTAACACTGATACAGACATGCATTGGTACTGAATGAAGTTTGTTTAAATCTGTGTTGTATTTATTTTCCCATAGGCCTCTGCACTTAGCCATTATTCATCAGCAACCTGCTGTGGTGCACCAGCTTATTCAGGCCCTGAACAACACCCCTCAGCAGAAATTCATCAACAAACTCAACAACCTCAGTCAGGTAATTTAGCATCTATATGCTGAAAAAAAGTCCAAATAGCATATTTTCTTAGCAATAGATGCTATTTACACTAAGTTCTATTGACACCATGTAAAAGTAGCAGTTCTTTGCAATATGTGTAAATAGTAATTAGATGGTATTTACACTTTATTTTGGCAGATATATATATATATATATATATATATATATATATATATATATCTCTATCATATTTGTGCCTCAGTATTTTTGTACATTTAACAGGATGCAATAATAAGTGTAAATTATTATATTTATTAAAATTATTAAATGGATGCCACCTTAATGAGACAATAAAAGCCCTCCATAACCCTACCCAATAAATAAATGTATTATTAGTAAACATTCTTTAAATGTTTATTTTATGAGATGCTAACGTCCATCTTTATCTTCTCCAGACTCCATTGCATCTGGCTGTGATCACAAAGCAGCCCAAGTTAGTTGAGATGCTGATGAGAACGGGGGCAGACCCGAGCCTGCTGGACCGAGAGGGCCGGACAGCGCTTCACTTAGCAGCCCACACTGGCGACGAGGCAGTACTACGAATGGTCCTGGGCCTGCTGGGAGAGCGCTATGTCCATTTAATAAACTCTGCTGACTTCTCAGGTGAGAGATACACATGCCATTGTCTCTCAGTCTTCATTTAAATGGAACTGAAAGGTTGCATGTGGAACATTACAGCACATACTGATTTTTTTTCCATCTTTCCTGCTTCTCAGGTCAATATCCAGTCCATCTAGCTGTAAGGAAAGACGGAGAGCGCTGTCTTCAATTGTTAGTGGAGGCAGGAGCAAAGATTAACATGCCAGAGCAGAAAAGTGGCAGCACAGCTCTTCATCTGGCAGTGAGGGATAACCTGTTAAAACTGGCCTGTTTTCTTATTACTGAGGTAAAGGATTTACAGAGCACTAGAGGTTCTCACAGTTCTGTCTGTTGTCACAGTTTCGGTTAGTGTTAGTAAACACTACTTTCATTAGGGCTTCACAAAGTAGGACATTTGAGACTAATTATTACAGTTTAAAATGACTGTTTTTTTGTTTTAATAAATAATATAGTCAATTAGTTTTAAAAAGTAATTTATTCTTGTGATGGCCAAGCTGAATTTTGCAGCCATTATTTCAGTCTTCAGTGTCACATGATTCTTCAGAAATCATTCTATGTCAATCAGGAATAATTTATTTATCAATTATCAATGTTTAAAACAGTTGTCCTACTTAATATTTAAGTGGGAAAACGACGAATAGAAAGTTAAAAAGAACAGCATTTACTTGAAATGGAAATCTTTTGTAACATCATACATCTTAATGCATCTTTTTATGAATCAAATGATTAGTTTCTTTAAAAAAAAAAGTTTTAACTTGACTGTAGGGTATTTTATAACAGTATCAAACATCATCAAGGTTCATCATCACACAAACTATAGATACTGGAACCGTTTCACCCCCTATTTAGCACACTTCACAAAAAAGAATGTTTTGTCTTTAGAATTGACAGTTTTACATTTGTCATTTGATACAGCTGAAGGCCGACGTGAATGTGTGTACATACGGGGGCAACAGTCCTCTTCACTTTGCTGCCAGTCAAGGCTCCCCACCTCTCTGCTCCATGCTGATAGCTGCAGGTATCTGAGAAAACAAATTTCCTACAAATTTAATACAGTTATCAGATACTTCAAAACATCTGAAGGGCAAAACCACAACGACTAGTCAATGAGAACATGCTCATGTTGTTTTGTAGCTAGAGCAAAGATGTGTCCTGATGTGTGACATTCATAGGAGTCGCTCATAATTAATGATATTTGAAATGAATAACCAAATGAAAGATAAGACCATAGAGAATAAAGGCCAGTCCAGTCACCAAGGACGATAACAATAACGATAAAGTTGTGAACGGCCTTAAAATCAAGTTTAGGTTCAGTGATATAAAGCTTTGTTTGATGAATAATATTCATGTCTTCTGCCCCCTGTCTTCTGTTTTAGGTGCTGATAAACGTATGGAAAACGATGAACCTCTTTTCCTGAGCTCGTCTTCCTCGGATGAAGATGACGAGAGTGATAAGAGGGATGTCGGTAGGGAGCTTCCTGATGACATGGTTCAGCAAGTTCACTTCATGTCGATATCCTCCACGAGGGGAGGGTTTAACCCACGCAAGAGACCTGCTGCGGGACACACACCATTTGACCTGGCTAAATGTCAAAAGGTTTGAGTTTTTGTATTCTTCATAATTGCATACACTGTGTGTGATCGGAGGAGGATGGATGAATAAATACATGTAATAGACTTAACCTTTAAAAACACCATTTTCTTTAACAGGTTAGAGATCTGTTAGATGGAAGGAAGGGCCCCAAGCACAGTTCACTCGCCCCCAAAAGGTCCAAAATAAGCACAGATGACGGTAATGAGACTTTATATGCTTTATGTTCTCAAAAACTTGACTTAACTTCTACTTTAAGCTTATGTGACTGATCTGTATTCCTCTTCCTGCAGTGAACCAGGGTTTGGACAGCGAGGTGCTCATGAAACTGTGTGGTATTCTCATTGAAGACCATGTACCCTGGAGAGAGCTGGCAGAAAAACTGGGCATGCTCACACTCACTCACCTGTTCCAGGAGAGCGCCTCGCCCTGCCAGAAGCTTCTCGAGAACTATCAGGTAAGAGACTGTCGTTGTTCTCTCGGTTTGGCAACTGCTGTTGTTACATTGTTAAATAGACGTTGGCTATGTTTGCAACAACATACTAGCATAACCATGACTTTTTCTGCATATAATGCAAACGTTCTTTATGCATGGAATGCTTGGATGACTTTGTAATATACAGTCTAGAAACCTTGTCATATGTTTCTGACTTGACCTTGCATTTAAAGGGAAAATTCTGTCATCCTTTACTCACCCTCAAGTTGTTTGAAACCTGTATGAATTTCTTTCTTCAACTGAACACAAGGGAAGATATTTTGAAGAATGTCAGTAACCAAACAGTTAACTGGAGCCATTGACTTCCATAGTAGGAAAAAAATACTATGGAAGTCAATGATTTGGTTACTGAAATTCTTCAACATATCTTCCCTTGTGTTCAGTTGAAGAAAGAAATTCATACAGGTTTGAAACAACTTAATGGTGAGTAAAGGATGACAGAATTTTCATTTTAAAATGAACAATCCCTTTAAAGTGTAACTAATGAACTGGAAGTAAACATTTTAAATCTCTTTGTTAAGTCATTATTTAACTAAAAGATGTTTCAATTAGTTATTAGAATGGACTTCTAATTACATGAGGAATGTGGAGCAAATACATCAATAAATAAATACATTTTACATTTAGTATTTATAAAATAAATGTAATATTTGTTTAATTTATTAAAATGCGTAATATTCTCAATAAAAAAAACATGTAATATAATATTTAGAAATGTATTAAAATGCAGAATACTCTTAACATGTAATTTGATGAGGTCATGTCATATGACAGCAATGTAGCATTCTATTATTTGATTTACATAATGAATTGCTTCTCATACTACTTCTACATTGTATTAACAATTATGGATAAAATGTTTATTGCTAAATTAAATATGGGTACGTTTACAGTAATGTTCTAAAAATGAAAAAAAAAAAAAAATGCATACAGAAAACAGTGTTGTCAAAACGATCCTATTTAAACGGATCCACGAAAATTACTAAAAATGCTGGGGCAGCTAGGTCAGTAGTTGGCGATGTCAGTTTGTAAAGAGCGCCACCTGTTGACTAAACATGTAATACGCATGCGCATGACGTCACCGTTTTCCACAAATTCGCATCTGAGATATTTGTAGTTTATACTGACACGATTGTTTTCAAAAACTTGTCCTTTTAAAACCCGTTTTTTATAATTTTCGTTTTCAAGCCCTCAAAAGGCTGTTGGCATGTAAATGAACGGTTTAAATGTACTAAAATGTATTTGCGATTATTTTCTTAATGTCATTGATTTGATTTGCCTTTCAATCTTTATTAGCAAAACAACTACAAAAACATATTCCTGTAGTTTGTATGTTTTGACTTGATACTTTTTATTTGTATTTGCATTTGTGTTGGCATCACATTCAGCACGAATGGTTTATAAGTGTGCTTACGTGTGTTCAGTTGAGTGGTGGTCCCGTGGACGGCCTGGTGGAGGCGCTGCAGTCTCTGGGTGTGAGTGAAGGAGTGAGACTTCTGACAGCCAGCCAACCCAGAGAGGACAAGCAGAGCTCAGGTATGGATTCACACTCTGATAGAGAAACAGGTCACCTCTGACACCAGCACAAAAGCTTTGGTTAGTAAATTGTGAATAAAACACCCTTCCCTTCTTCTAGATTCTACAGAGGACAGTGGATTTGGGAGTCAGTCCATTGGAGAGACGATGGGAAATCCTGCAGTGGGCAATCACTGATTATCAGGATCTATTCATTGAGGACAACTTGGCACTTTATTTGACTTTTTTCAGGTGCGAACTGGTGGACTTCATCTCAATAAAGTGGAAATACAGCACATCACAGGAAGGACTGAAAATAATCGTTTTGAGGTCAAAAGCCCTCACTGGTATTGCATAACTGTAAGTCAGTTGATACTCTAAATCTCTGAGGTCTAGAATGAAGTTGTAGGCTCAGTGCAGACAATTCAGTGCTTGTATCTAAACAACAAATCTCCAACTGAGACTTAACAGTAATTTGACAACAATGCAATTAACATTTCCCCAGCACGACTGTAACCTTGGAATATGTCTGCGGAATGTTCTGGTATGGATGTTTCTAGTAAGCTCTCTTGATATACACAACCTTAAACGCAAATGTGTGATCAATTTAAATCGCTTACTTTTTATTTAAGTATATATTTGGTTGCAGTTATGTTTGTTCAGAGCTTGAGTAAATATGTTTGTGTTTTAATAAAGATATTATTTCATAATTCTGTCTTTATAAAGTGTGTCCTAAATGCTGACTGAATTGGAAAAAATATGCATGCATGCAGTAATAGTAAAAAATAAATGTTTCTTGAGCACCAAATCAGCAAATTAGAATGATTTCTAAATGATCATGTGACACTGAAGACTAAGAGTAATGATTCTGAAAATTCAGCTTTGCATTATATTAAAATATAAAAGTTAAAATCGCAATATTACTGTTTTCAGTATTTTAAACAAATGCAGCCTTGGTGAGACAAAAAAAAAAAACGTGAAATCATATCTGCCCGCATCAACCTTTTTTTTCAAATATATGAATCCTTTCTGAGTTATCCTTTCAAAAAGATTTATTTTTTCTATGCCTTCAAAACATACAAACATTATAGCATTATTTTACTGAGCGACTAACATAATATTCACATTATATACAGCTAGAATGGATAACACATCAAACACAAACTAATTTATAAGAAATAAGTTACATACAGCAAAATCTTTGGGTGACACCAAACTACTTGGAGTGGTTAAGTGTTCCCTATAAAAAATTGTATATAAACTTTTTAGTCAATATGCATGTCATAAACAAATACTCAATACCGATAATAAATGTTCAAAATATATAAATAACTCTTTATCATTAAATACACCTAATATTCATAGTGCAGTGAAGCGTAACTTTTGAAGTGCCATTGATGGAATTTGGGTCCCAGATCTTGTCAAAATGATTTTGTCAGTGTATTTTTATGTCCTTAATGTCTGAATTTGATCTATACGTGTTAACAGTCGGTTTAGATCTTCGTGACCTGCTTTTGCATTAGCGTGTTGTTTTACAGGTTTTTACAATTTTTTGGATCCTTCATGTTTCTGATAGAAATAGGACAATTCATGAGGTTATGATGAGCAGCATAGAAGCTTACCTTCACTCTCCTACAAAGCAATATTTCACATGAATTCATTTGAACATAAGAACGCATCGGTTTGTAAACAGGTAGAACTATTTCTGACCAAATGACACTCCCTTGAGCAGGTCTCAGTGCAATTGAGGTATTAGATGTGGCTATTCTGAACAAACCAGCTTTCAGTGCCTCCTTTTAGTGTACGTTTTACTACAGCACTGACTGAATGAATCAAAAATTTGAAAATGAGTGCCTGAGAATTCAATGGCTTGGCCATATCCAAATGATTTTTGACACAGAGAATTTGCATCACGTCATTCTCAAGCTCAATACACATTACACCAAATAAAATACAATGGGCTCGGTTATCGTGATGACTTAACAACCGTTTCACATGATAACTGGTCACTTTGGACTGAGTAAAGTCACTCGGACATTCCAGTTGAAATAATGACAGCACTGAATCCCTTGTGAAAAAAGTAGTACACTTTAGCTTATTTTAAAAAGAGTACTTATCACAGAAAGAATATACTTTAAAAGAATATTATACTGTGTGAACTAAATTTCATGTTTTTGAAAAGTTAATTGTTTTTTGCAATAAATGAAAATGCATTATAGTTTGAATTTAAAGAATGTTTTTTTGACACAAGTAGGACTTAAGTATATCTTTATATGTAACCTAATTAATTACTTCAGTTGCCTTTGAAATATGGTTAAAGTGTACTGACAAGCATTACTACACTAGAATACAATTTAATGTAATTTCTGTTGAAAATTGTAAGTTATATTTAAGTATTTTTGTAATTACATATTTGTAATGTTGTATAATGATGTAATGATGTTATTTAAATGTAATTTCAAATAACACTAGTTTAAAGCAAGGGGGAAAAGATTATTAAAACATGATGATTTACAATGTACTTTTTTTAAAGTAAACCTTTACATTTTAATATATTACAAAGTGCACTTTTTAAAAGTGTGTTAAACACTTGCAGTTCACTTGAGCACACTTAAGTGGCCATTCAGCTTAGGGATGGGCATTTTTGTCAATTTTCCATTTCGAGTACTGTTAGTTAAAAAAAAAGGGAATACTTGGGGGGCGGGGCGTGTCTGTCATGGCGATAATGTAAATATTTTAAATAAAACACTGTTACGAAAATTAATGTTTACATGAAAATATGCCTACAAAAAATAACTGCTAGATTACCAAAAATGCATCAAAAATAAACATCTAAAATGAATAGTTGCGTGAGGTGAAACTGAAGTGAATTACATTTATTTTTAATTTTTAATTTATTTATGCTAACCAATCCGACATCAGGCACTGCCCAAAAGGCCGCAATAACCTCAGAATTTTTTTACGTCACAGCGATCATTCTAATATTGATTGATCATCACTGTCACATCTGATCACTCAGGTAATCTCACCTACTCACTTAATTGATTTCATTAATATTATCTGCCAGTCCAGTTTTCTAAAAAAAATATACTTGCAAGACTTGCAGTACACTGTATATTCAATACTACTAAGCGCACCTATTTCTCACAAGGGATGTGCTATCTGCACTGCTATTATCACTAGTCTGTCCATGGAATAAACAAAAATAATGCATTCATATTCCCAATAACTAACAAATGAGGAACTGATTGTCTTCAAACTCTTAGGCATGCTTTGAGACGTGCTTTAAGAAGGTTTAAAGTACAGACTAAATTCTCAAATGTCCTATGAGGGTTTAAAGCGCTTGATCACCTCAGATGATAAAATGATAGTCTAAAAAGCAAAATCTACAATGCTTTAAATATATAAAGTGAACAACATACAGTACATTCACAGGATAAAGAGGATCACTTTTCATTTGGTTGTTGCTCCCGAGGGTCACCAAATGAATTTAAAAAATCAGCTTGTTCAAATGAAAAGCCACGAGTGTTTTAACCCGACGATCAACAAGCATAATACACAGATAAACCGAACAGGTCTGTGGCGAAAACAAAGACTGACAGAAATAAGACAGCGTGAGGCTGGTGCTCCTTCTCATCTGCCCGCTAGCAGATTTGGCCTTGCAGTTAGTGGCCAGAAAAGCATGCTTTACCAGCGGTCTTGTGGGGCACAGCAACCCCTACCGCAGTTTCATAATCATGACGACTTGAAGACAGCCATCAAAGTGGACTGCAGGCATTCTGGTAATGCTCTTTATTCAGCCGCTGAATGGAGATAAGTAACCTCTTCTGCCCAGGTCATCTCATTGTTTGACAGCCTGTCTGTAACTGTGTCTCTGACTGTCTGAGCGCTTGGTCCTCTTGCTGCCGCCGCTGCTGCTCCTGCTCGACTCTTTGGTGCTGCTGGCATGGCTGCTGACATGGCTGCTGACATGGCTGCTGACATGGCTGCTGGCATGGCTGCTGGCATGGCTGTTGTCCTGGGGTAACGTGGGGCTGGAATGGGCCCTCTGTAGACCACCGTCGTCAAACAAACGGGCTTCAAATGCCCCCAGGTCCGTTTCCCCTGTCCGGATCTTAGCTCTCAGAAGCATTGCATATGTTCCGTAACGTGTTTTCTACAGGATAGATTAAGGATGATGTATACAATGGCTTATCTGAGGTTTAGAAGTTACCTAAAAATCCCTCAAATGAAAGTTAAAATGTGCTGTTTTTACCTCAAAGTCCAGGTACTCTTCCCTTTGCTTGTACTCTTCTTGGTCCTTGCTTTTGGTCCTGCGGTCTACGTGTAGTGTCGAGCGCAGATCCTGCAGGTCAGCAGAAATGGCTCTAAATCGTGTCTCGTGACACTTAAGCTGCTCCTCCTATTATCGTAAAAAAAAAAAAGCCTCATTAGAAGAAATGTATTTTGTTAATGTGTTAACCGTTCAAATATATTATTAAAAAACATGGAAAAGGAAAAATAATTAAACTAATACAGTTTGGTAAAAAATAAATATTTAGAAAAACATTTGTATCAAAAATCTAAACTACAAACTGTAACATAGCAGACTCAGGGAGAGTAGAGGGATCCATACGAAGAGCTTTATTATAAGCAATAAAGTCCAGGGTCAGAAACCAACAAAACAGGCAATCAAATCCACAAATCCGCAGAAAACCAAGAGAGTAACGGTATAACAAGGCAAATAATCAAAAATTAAGGCAAGACACAACAATGGGAAAACACTTAGAATTTCAGACCAGGCAAACAATACTTTGCAATGAACAAAGGAAATTGGGTTTCTTAAATAGGAAGGAGACAGAGAAGAAGGGCAGAAGATGGAGAACAGAATAGAAGATAGAGTTTATGAAGTTCAGTAAATGGGAGAGGGCGCCATCTGGTGGTAAGGAGGGGGAACCTCAGGTTGAGATGTTACAGAATCCCCCCATTATGCATGACTCCTGGAGTCTTGTTTTACCCCAGCACTTTTGGTGCACCCGGGTTCGATTGACGTCAGAGTTCGGTTGGTTTGGATGATGTGAAAGCGGTCTTCCAAACTCGTGTGCGCACTCGCGAACCGTACCTTAATGACATATGAGTTGATAAAAATGTGCGTTTTTTTTTTGTCTCATTTACCTGACGAGCCTCACTGACATACTGCAAGCAGAGAGCTGGAGATCTCCCCTCTGCTCGTCTTCAGCGTTCTTTAGAGCATTTGCAGTGCATTTGCGGCAGATAGACACAAGTGCCAGAACGTACAGAAGCTTTAGTAACAAAACCAACGGTTCAAAAACAAAAATATAAAAGTGACGCTATGCATTTCGCCGCCTTCACACTCGCTGTCGTTACTAAGCAACCGGGTAATCTGTCCCAGTCCACTAAATATTGTAGTTGCCTTCCTCTATGTCTGGAAGCTAGGATTTCCTTGATCAAATAAGCTGGACTTCCGTCAATGTCTAGTGGGGGTGGTAGGGGCTCTGAATAGGTTGCAGGGTAACCAGGCTTGAGAAATGAAACATGGAACGGAGGTGAGTTTCTGTAAGAAGCAGCGAGTTGGAGACAGCATGCGACAGGGTTTATCCTTTTGATGATTTTGAATGGGCCAATGAATTTAGGACTTGGTTTCTTGCAGTGAAGGCAAAGCTTGAGATCTCTGGTAGAAAGCCAGACCCTTTGACCAGGTTGAAATGATGGGGCTGATTGTCGCCTGCGATCTTGTGATCCTGTGAAGTCTTTTGCTGTCTTAACCAGGTGTCCACTGTCGGAACCTCAGATAATTCCCCAGTTCAGGGAAACAACGGAGCTTGGTATCTAAATACACATTCAAAGGGGGGCTTAAGCCTGTGGAGGAACGGATGAGCGAATTTTGTGCATATTCTCACCATGGTAGGAATTTGTTCCATTGGTTCTGTGATCTATGGCAATACGTACATAAGACTCTGCCAATTTTGTGATTAAGTCTTTCCACCTCCCCATTGGATTGAGGGTGGTAACCCGAGGTAAAATTTATGTTGAAGTTTTAATTTTTGGCAGAAAGCTTTCCATACTCAGAAAGTAAATTTGAGTCCCCTGCTTCAGAGAACACACCTGACAGGACCCTCATGACTGTGGGACAAGGTTAATCATTTTCTTAAATTATCAGATAGTAAAATTTCATATGGTCACGTCATGACATTTCAACATTCTATTCATCACACATACAAATTCACAGCTTCACCAAACTAATAATAATAATAATAATAATACATTTTATTTATAATGCACTTTATATTAAACAAAATCTCAAAGTGCTACAGAATTAAAAAAAACAATCCACAACAATAAATAAATAAAACTGAAAAATAAAATAAAATAAAATGAAGAAGTAGCAAGTCAATTAAAAGCTCTGCTAAAAAGGTAAACTACTAGTCTCTATCATTCGCATGCATATGTATTTAAGAGAACAAAATGAAAAGTGTAGTGTGAAGTACCTGTGAGAGCTTAGTGTTTGATCCCGGCAGAAGAGGACGGCTAAACTTCTTTTGGGAGCCAATGGCTGCTGGGAAGGGAGGGGCTGAGAACATGGCAGCCACTGTGTTGATGCGGGTGATCCAGGACTGCATTTGCTCTGCATTGCTAGGGGTGAAAGGCAGGCACAAGTCAAACAGAGGGCAGCAAAATAACAGAATTTAGAAGATGAAACAATATCTGAATGTTTCTCTGCTCAAAAGAAACTGCACACAGCTTGGAAAACTGAGCAATTAGCAGGCGGCTGTTAGTAGAAGAGATTGAGTGAAACAGATGGAGCAGAATGAGAGAGAGTTTTAGTATGTGTATCTGGGACAGACAGAATAGCTGAGAAGGAGCCATCCTCTTGGGAGATACACATCTTCTAGTCATTCAACCAAGCAACACTTTAACAAAGGGCGTTACCAGCCCTGCATGTAATCAACAACCAGCCAGTGCATTAGGTGAGCTCAGGTGTTTGTGTGTGTTTGAAAGAGAGTCACAGTGTGTTTTTCTGCCATCCTATTTCCAAAAGATGAAGCAACATGAGCTTTCCATGAGGCTTCCGCTCAATAATATTTGTTGTCACTTGATGTCAAAGTTATGCAAAAGTTGCAAAAAGTTCTATAAATTATCATATTATCATTTAAAAATGTATTTACTTTCCTTTAACAATAAGCACAATTTTTGGATTCAAGTATCTCAAAATCTCTAGAACAATATTATATATTTTTGTGACTTGTGTACTTACATTATCCGAAATGTTGCCAAGAATCTTTGAATCCAGAGAAATAAGCAATTTTAACCACGGACCATGCCTGTGCGTCACCTATCAGTGACATCATACCCACATTACCCTCGATTTCAGTTTTTATTTTGTAGAAACCATGGAAACACCAAAGACGATTTAGTATATTACGTGTTTTATTCGATAGGTGAGCAACTGTTTGGCTACAATGATTGACAGAAAACTAGTCATTGCACAACACAGCTAAGTCTTATTGTTTAAATATTATTTTCATGATTACCGTGACGTTTTACCATGCCTAATATCAATCTAGTTTACAGCCGTATGCAACATGTAGCCGCAGAGCGAATGCACAGAGTAAAGTTGTGTTTATAACATAGCTTTCATCACACTCAAATGTATCCAATATGATAAAACAGCACTGAGTTATGCCGTCTTCATGTGCTATCGGAAATTTGATAATTCCCACTTCTGAAGTCGTGATTACGAGCTCATCCCACTGAAATTTTAAAATGGGAGGGCGTTCATGTGCAATTTTTACCTAGGAAACTCATATTTACGAAAATTCTGAGAGCACCTGAAGGCAGCATTAACCCACATATGCATTGGCCGGAAGAAGCGGAAACGGTCGCCTGTGGCATAATAAAAGCTCTAAGAAATCGAGGCGTCATCAAGCTACGCCTTTGCTTTGAGAATAAGCGACCTCTAGTGGCAAAAAATTACATATTCTGGCTTTAACTTATGCACTATAATATTGAAAAGTTTAGGGTCAGTACTTTTTTAATGCTCTTGAAAGTCTCTTTTGCTCACCCAGTCTGCATCTATTTGAACAAAGATAAAGTAAAAAAAACACTATTAATGTGAAATATTATTACAATAAATTTCTTTATGAATATAATTATATTTCTTTATAAAAAACTATATATATATATATATATATATATATATATATATATATATATATATATATATATATATATATCAAATCATTATTATTATAATTATTATAATTAATTGAACACCAATAATAATTGAGCAGCAAATCAGCATATTAGATTTCTGAGGGATCATGTGACTGAAGACTGTAATGATGTTGAAAGTCACAGAAATAAATTATATTTAAAAAATATATTAAAATAGAAAACAATTAGTTTAAATTGTAATAATATTTCACAATTGTACTGTTCTTACTGTATTTTTCATTAACTAAATGCAGCTTGGGTGAGCATAAGACACTTTTTTTCTAAAACAAAAAAATCTTACAGAACTTTTGAACGGCAGTGTGTGCATATATAATTATCATCATCTTCACACTACAATAAAGACTTTTTTGCATTGTTAATGGTATTAACAATCATTGATTTAGAGCTGAATCACACTATGAAGGGTTAGTTCACCCAAAAATTTAATTTATGTCATTAATGACTCATGAATGGTCATGAATCAGCTTATTGATTCATGATTCGGATCGCGTGTCAAACTGCTGAAATTACCTGACATTGGCGATCCGAATCATGAATCAATACACTGATTCATGACCGTTTGAATCTTTATTTGAGGTTTGAAAACAAACGCGGAAAAGGAGACAATGCTAAATAAAGTCGTAGTTTTTGTCATTTTTGGACAAAAAATTATTTTCGATGCTTCAAGAGATTCTAACTAACTGATGTCACATATGCACTACTTTGGTGATGTTTTTATTCCCTTTTTGGACATGGACAGTATAGTGTGCCTACACTTAGATACACTGTCGGACTAAATATAAAATATCTTAAACTGTGTTCTGGAGATGAACGGAGGAAATTACGGGTGTGAAACAACATTAGGGTGAGTCATTAATAACATCAATTAAATTTTTGGATGAACTAATCCTTTAATATAAATAAGGTAAGAAGACTTACGGGGCCTGGAAGAGAAATACTCTCCAGTCAGCAGTGCGAAGGTAAAAGACATTGGGTCTCTTGCTATAGTCTGCTGCCCGCATGGCTAAAGAATGATGGATTGATACTGCATTCTTCAAGTCCTCATCCGACAGCTGCTTATCTGGACGATATTCATCCTGCAGACCAAATTATTATTTTTTTACAAATAAAACCTGTACGGCAACCACAAGAAACTATGGTTCACATAGCATGAAAAATAATTGAGTACAATGTACCTTTTGCAGGTAAAGAATCAGTCCTTTTAGGATGGCATAAAATGTCTTCCATCCTCTTTTACCTCGAGGAGCTAAAAGAAGGATACACAGTCAAACTTAACATAATTAAAGTTTTAAGAATAAGTATTTTGACTTGTTTTATAAATTTACTTATTTTATTTAGATATTTTATATTTTTAAATGGGGAAAAAACAAGAATATTCTCTAATACTTCTAATACTCTAATTTTCTAAACTACTATATTTAGAATAAGGCTGTAATAAATAAACTAATACATGAATAGATTAAATAAAATAAATAAAAGGCTGTATTTGAGGGAAGGCTTACTTTTCTTGCCATCAACATCAGCATGAACTTTCCGCACGAGAAAGCCGTCGTTGTAGACCTGAGCGGTGGACTGTTGTGCAACACTGACAAGGGGGTTTCCTCCACTGTTGATCCGCTTCATAGTGTGCGATGCAGAGTCTTTCCTGCCGTCCAGCTCAGAGAAAGATTTGCGCAGTTCTTCCTCATCGCTGCAGAGTACACAAATAAGAGCATTATTGCAAAAACTATTTTGCATTCTCACCTTTACCTACAAGGTATTTTATGAACTGTAAAATTCTCTGACTGTCAAAATGTACCTTTAATTGCTGCTTTAGTTTTTGAATTTCAATAGCTTTTTTTAGCTTTCAATTTTTGTGCATTGTGTATTTAGAGTCACTGATAGGGAATGAAACTGCATCTTCACTGCCTAGTGCATGGCACAGTTTTTTTTAAATCTACAGTACATGCATCCAGCTGAGTGGCAGCTGTGCAGAGAGTGCAGTTAGACACCCTGGAAAGCCCCTGAGGCCTGGACCGCTAAACATTCCTCTAACTGCTACCGAGTACAGCCATAGCCTTTGCCTTCACATGATAATGCTCTCATCTGTTGCTTAGTAACTGCTGGCCTCCACACTGGTAACCAAGAGAGCCAGCTCAGAAGATGGAGCACCATGAGAGAAGGAGGCAGAAAGAGCAGCCATAAAAAATGGTGACTGACGTGCATTGATTCATAAAGTGAATGATGGCCATTAGTTGAGAATCACACAATGCTAAATGAAAATGCAATGAAGTGAATCAAACTCAGAAATTAAGGGAGAGTGAAACGGGGAGAAAAAGAGAGTGGAGGGATAAAGCGTGGGGACTCTGGGATGGATGAAGATGAAAGAACTGCTGCTGGATGTAAGAGAATAAAACAATCACTTGTGCTTTTCTCCTTCACACATAAACAAGGGTACAGCAGAATCCCTTCAGGAGCAAATGCAGTGTACATGGGAGTGAGTATGTGTGAGAGAAAAAGAGAGAGGGCTGTGTTTGAGTCTGCACATTAGCCAGTCAAAGATTTCAACCTGTAATTATGAAGAGGCAACTTGTAGTAACCATGGCAACAAAATCTGGAAAGCCAAAGTCGAAAGTAAGAGCTTAGGGTGTCAAATAGCTACCGCCAGGACATACACTGCAAAAATGCTCTTCTTACATAGTAATTTTGTCTTTTTTCTAGTCTAATCTAACAATTCTTAAATCAAGATGCATTTAATAGATAAGTAAAATGACATGAGATATTTTCCTTGTTTTCTTAAAAATAAAATCAATCAGTTTTTTCTTAAACCAAGCAAAATTATCTGCCAGTGGAGTAAAAAAATAATCTTATTTCAGATTAAAATCTTGTTTCCTGTTCAAAAATAAGATTATTTTTCTCACCCCATTGGCAGATCATTTTTCTTGTTTTAAGCAAAAACTCACTTCATTTTGATATTTTCCCCCCAAAAAAACAAGCAAAAATATCTTGGTCATTTTACTTATCTAAGATATTTAGACTAGAAACAAGAAAAAATAAAATAAATAAGAAGAGCATTTTTTACAGTGTAAATACACAAATATATACAAAAGAAAAGGCTCAGTTAGAAAAAGAAAAAAAGATTTCAAATAGAATCTTTTACAAGGGACTCAATGAAAATAATGTTATTGGATTCTTTAAAGACTGGTGAAAAGTTCTAAATAAAAATGGAACTTTTAAGAGTGCACCTATCAAGCACATCTTACTGTATAAATGAAAAGGCTTTCGGAGCAGCTAAAGGATTCTTTAATGCGCTTACACCGTTTTTAAATCAATAACACTTTTAGAAGCATTGAATTGTTTTCAAATGTTTTGGATGACACTGGAAAAGGAGAATGGTGCTCTTGAATCTGATGCACTAAAAAAAAAGCCTCTAGGGAAAACATTAGACTTACATTGTCCACTGCAGCTTTTCATTTTTGATAGAGTTGTAGAGAGCCTGTTAAGAGAGAAAAACAACATAATTAAATCACACAACCCCATCAACAGTTCTGCCCTGTGCGTGTACATGAGTGCGTACGCTCAAACATCCCACTGACGCATCTAAAAATAGCAACTGAAACCTGAAAACAGTAACCATGAACCAGAAACAGGTTCCAGTCTATACTTTTTTGAGTAGCATTTCAGTTCAAATGTCATAGATAAACAACCCAACCACCATTAGAAGGAAGAAGGAAAAAAATAACTCATAATTTCTGACTGCAAGACTGCAAGGGATCTAAATTTCCATGAGCAGTTTTGTTTTTAACAAGTGTTACACTTTCCTGTTTTTTCCGAGTTTGTGGGTGGTTTTGGCCATCCTGAACCTTGCCGAGCAGATCAGGGAAGGCCAGGGGCTTTAAGGAACGTGAACGAGGTGCTTTAGTGTAACGAAACGGATCCATCACGCTGAAATCCCGTCCACATCGCACCGAACACAGAGAGCGAGAGCGGAGACGGCCAGTAGAGTGAATACTGTTCACACCAATCATGATTTGGGTAGATGAGGAAATGGTAAAAAGAAGGCTTTAAAAATCAAACGATGCTCAAAAGTCTTCATTCACTTGATGTCTTCTACCAGTATAATCCAGACCTGTGGGAGTGATCAGGAGAAACAAGTTCAAAGAGCATGTCGGCTAAATACAGTGGCTAAATCAAAGTCTTTGGCAGTGGCAAAGCTCTTCGGGAGATCCTTCAGGGTGTCACATGGGCTTCAAGGCTTCCATAGTGACTCCAACTCTTGCATTATGTATCCATTCCTATTCATTATGCATGTAAAAACATTGCCAGGCCACTGCAAATCCACCAGCGCCATTTTGCATAAAACTTTCTGCTTTGACTGAAAGACTGAAGACGATCAAGGAAGAGGACCTGTGATTAGAACCCAGTTGTTTTCTCGTATACATCCTCAAGTTCACCACACCTACACGTGTTCACCAACGCGCGCTGACACACGCACAGGTGCGTTGCGGACGGCTCGTGAGGACCGCAGTGGTGGAAGGAGGCAAATGGAGAGAAGAGGATAGACGGAGGAATGCGAACATCACTGAAGCAAATGCATGAGATAAACACACATGGGCTCATGCAGGGAACAGACTGCGAGGGTCTGACTTCCACCCACTCTCAAACTGGCATCCCAAAACTGTGACGTCACCTAGCGTCCCCCTCTGGGACGGAAAAATAGATATCAAACGTGTGAGAGACAGAAGGACGAGACTAAAGCAGGAAATCAGCAAAGAAACAAGATGATCCAGTTGCTTTGTGCAGTTCTTTCTATTCCATGTCAAATGGTTTAATGTATTAGAAGTTGTCCACAATTCTTTTTCATCCCTTTTTTTCCCCTTCCTCTTTGAGCTTGTGTCCTCACGCCCGTTATCCAATTTGCAGATTCTTTCACACCTGCTTTTCCCCCTTTCCACAAAACACAGCTTTGCTGCACGGCTGTAGGAACAATAGAGGTTTGACGTCCGAATCCTGCGCTCTCTTTTCTTCTCCTCACAGTCTTTTTCCTCCTCCGTGATGCAGATAAAAAAATGGGCTGTGCGGTGAGAATGAGATCTTGTGAGAGAGGAGTGCTCACCCTCCCATCTCTCTCTTGCATTCACAATCTCGGCTGATCTCTTTCACTGTCTCTCTCGCGCTCTGCTTCTCAATTGATGTACCCGTCTCCCAGCATGACTGACAAATCATGGCACTTGAATGTTCGATGATCCCACCCTCCCATGAATGTCAATCAGTTTTCAGGGCTCTCGAACGTGCGAATCCTCACACGCGCTACATGTTACTGCCCCACTCACTCTCATTTTCGCTGCACAGAATGTACAAAAGGTCTGTTGTAACTTGATAATAAGCAATTAACCTGTTGCTCTAATTTATTATCAAGTGAATTATGATAATGCACTCAAAATCCTTATTAACTTGAGTTATTTTAAATGTTGACTTTATTGTATTGGCTAGGAATACAATTAATAACAAAGAATTATCAATGTATTCATTAAAATATACATAAATAACTTTTTTAATGGGTAAATAGACACTTCAAATGGTTTATTTAAATTCTGAAAAAACGAATTAGTTAATAAGATAATTGATCAATCATTTTTAAATGTAACATTGCTAAAGCTTTGTACAAATTGCTTTTATCTATCCATTTGCCAAATGAGTTACAAAATTGAATTGCACAGTTCACAAGCGGGAGCAGCCAATGAACAGTCGACTTATGTTATCAATAAGAATTACACACTAACAAGTCACAGGGGATAATGTTGAAGCAGAGGAAAGATGGTAAATCAATTTGGTTGGTAGGGTTTCTCTTGTCATTTTGGCTCATTGTTGCAGCTTGTTCTCTCACAGACAGCTCTGGGACACTGGGCAACCCAGAGTCCGAGTCTAACTTTATTTAAACATGACCTGCTTTTATTTCGCCATGGTCACAAGGCAGCCAGCAGTTAAACCAGTGAGCTGGGCATAGGGAGGTTTTATCTGCTTATGTCAGAGCACAAGAAGGACTCCATGTGTCCACATTAAAGCAGAGAGAGATCCTAGCTGAAACTGCACAACCACCTGGGGTAGTCAAGCCAGCTTTGAAAAGCCAAACACATCTTGCAAATGGAATACATCCATATTTGGCTGCTATAACATGATGCCTGAAGGACTGTAATGAAGAAACTGAAGCTTGGTTAAATTTTCTATGATCTGGTTCCAGTCTTAGATGGTAACAGGTCAATACAATTTTCCATTTCTGATAAATTACACAATAAGACAATTGGATTATTCGTATTTATACACACAGGAGAACTTCTCACACAAAAAAAAACATGCGTACGCACGTGAATTTGTTCTTAAAATCGTTTTTACATTAATTAATTTTAAGTATTATAATGATCGACCACATGCTCGATGTTAGAAGTTTGCATAAAACTCGCCCAAACCATGGTCATATAAGGGTTCTTCGCATAGCCTTTCAATTCTTTCAAGGGCCCCTATTCAAAACAAAGGTGTAGTTTGATGACACCAAGTTTGAGCCCAGCATCTTAGAACATGTGGTCTTCACCTCACAGCCGGTGGAAAGTCTGGCAGAAATCATGTTGATGGATGCGGTTATTAACGTTACTGTAGTATGAAGCAGAGCAGAGCCGAGTGTTGTGGAGCTAAGCAAGGCAGTTGGAGCGATTGTTAATGAGATGATCAACACACGCCTCACCAGCAGCGGGACTTTTATTATGACGGGACACAGTCGCCGGGTGCCATTTCCGCTTTTCCAGTCATGAGTTTGAGGTAACGTAGCTCTGTTTATTATATTAAATAAATTTGAGTGTGTTGAAAATTATGTCATGAATTACAGCGTTTCTGCAGAATAAAACCAGAAACCGGGGGTAATTGAGGTATAATGCCATAGATAAGCGACTCCCACAGACGCTATGCTCAGACGTCCCGGCTCCTTGGTTAAAATAGCAGTTTTCTCAGAATTTACAAACAGTTGGAAACATTTGTGATATTGTAAGTACTCAACTGAACAAAATATATAACACTGGCCTAGTGGTTTTTGGATATTTTACTGCAAAAATACTACATAGTCCACCTTTATGTGTTCTAGAAAAAGTTACAATATGTAATTTTTCGCTACTAGAGGATCGGCTTATTCAAAACAAAGGATCTATCTTAAGGACCCCTTGATTTTGCAGAGCTTTTATTATGCCATTGACGACCGCTTCCGCTTTTTCCGCTCATGAGCAGTGCTGTTTTATCATATTAGATACATTATTCGAGTGTGTTGAAAGTTGTTATAATGCTACTCTGTGCGTTCACTCTGCTACTACTATAAGACACTTGTTGCACACTGCAGTAAGCTAGATCGATATTAGGCATGGTATAACATGGTACTCACGGTTAATTAAGAAAACGAGATTTACACAATGAGATTAACTGTGTTAAGCTATATGACAATGATTAGTTTTCTGTCGGCAAATGTAACCAAATAGATGCTCACCTGTCTAATTAAACACATAATATATTAAAGGGTCTGTGGTGTTTCCATGGTAATCGAGGGTAATGCGTGTATGATGTCAGCCACAGTGTTCTGGTTAAAATTGTTTATTTCTCTGGATTTAAACATTCTTGGAAACATTTGGGATAATGTAAGTACACAAGTCAACAAAATACTGGGAAAAAAACAAAATATAACACTGTTATAGTACTATTTGGATATTTGAATCCAAAAATCTTACATATTGTGCCTGATCAGAACACCATCTCACACAATTCACTGCTGTTAATACAAGTGTAGTGATGAGTAGAAGGAGTATAATACTGTTTGCACTGATGCACATACTCATTGATATCACACAGGAGATAACAAGGAAGGAAATTATGCTGTTCACACAATTGAGTGAAAGAACAGAAACAATTTGCAAACTGAATAGGAAAACTGAGGAAACAAAAGACAGAAAGAGGAACAGGAGAGCGATAAAGAGTGCGCAATTTGTAACGCATTTATGATAATACCATGACAAAACCCTAATTTCAGTGAGAAGCCGTGTGGCAGCCAAATTCCCATCTGTCCTCCATGCCACCCCTGCTGTTGCTGGCATGAAGACAGACTTCACACAGGTTTTTCACGGCCGTTAACAGTCATGAACCACACAGGCGCTGAGAGCCTAACCTGTTGGCTTTCAGACATCTCTCTCAGCTGCCATTTCTATCTCTACTATATTTAACTTAAAGTACGTTGTAATATCAAACAGACAGAGATGAAAAAGAGGGTCAAGAGAACAGAATTATGAGAAGGAATATCCAAGTATCTAAATGCTTTACTCCCAGAGCCTAGTTAGACAGACTCGACAACTGCGTGGCCTTCACACCCTCACATAGTGGTAGGAGGAAAGAAATCAGTAAAAGGAAGACCAGAGTTAAGAAGAAGAGAGAAGGATGACATTTGTCAGCCAAGAGCTGAGATAAGGAGGATTAAATAGATATATGGAAATAACCTCGACAGACAGGGCTAAGTACAGTTCGGCAGAGTGTGTTTTTTTTGCAGATTATAGGGTGAAACAAAGAGCAAGATGGCAGATAGTTAAATAGCTAGAGTAAGTGAGAGAGAGAGAGAGAGAGAGAGAGAGAGAGAGAGAGAGAGAGAGAGAGAGAGAGAGAGAGAGAGAGAGAGAGAGAGAGAGAGAGAGAGAGAGAGAGAGAGAGAGAGAGAGAGAGAGAGAGCACAGAAAAACAGTGAGGGGGTGGGAGGTGATGGAATAGTGCGAGGCACAGAGTGAGAGGGCGGAGGAGAGAACGAGGAATGAGCGACACACGGAGAGAGAGAGAGAGAGAGAGAGAGAGAGAGAGAGAGAGATGGCCAGAGGAGAGAGAGAGAGAGAGAGAGTGGGAGGACCAAACACATGAAAGGTTTTCCGTGACTTTAAAACACATATCAGCAGAGTGGTTCAGGTGCGGCCATCATGTGGCTATTATTCTTGTGCAGCCTGGCCTGTAATCCAAGCTAAGGGACTAAAATAGACAAACCCTGAGTACTAGCACACTGGAGCACAGGAAGTTTATTGACATCGGCAGCGACAGAAATCCCCTACATGACTGATTTTAGTCCCAACACTCAACTTCAGACATGGTGAACAGTCAAGTGACAATACATCAATACATTCAGGCACAGTGGGCATTCATTGCAATATTTCACAGTTTAAAAGTTCATCTTGTAGCTATGCTATGTTCTGTTATAATGGTTCTGGCACATCTTAAGTATACAGACGAGTTGTGCATTTCTCCAAAAATATCTACCACAAAAAGTATTCTTTATATGAATGGATGGACATTTACATGAACAAGCATATTCCGATATTAATCAGATTATTAGGATTGACAACATTGCAGTTACTAGAAATTTAAAGAAGACATTCGATATTCAATATATATATATATATATATATATATATATATATATATATATATATATATATATTATTTAGAATAAACAGTATAGTCAATTCTGAGTATTTCAAAGTGCATCATCTACACTGAATAGCGTTCTGAATTATATAATTTACAGACAAGGTTTAAGGGAGTCCTAGACTAAAATGCATGTTTGAGCTGTTCAAACTGAGAGCAACTTGCAGACATATCTTAAAATATGTCACTGCCATTGTTTTGTCTTAAGATGCACACCAGTAATGTTTTTTTCTAAGGCACTTTCTAAAATCCACTTAAATGTCCTAAATTAAACTAAGGCCTAATCCTGGCTTAGTCTAAACCCTGTCTGTGAAACCAGGCCAATACCTGTATGCTATAGTGGAACTTCATGGAAATTTCAGGATATTCCAAATAAGAAATAATTGTATTTATTAAATTCATTTATATCAGCTAAATGTAAATACATACATTTAAAGACATTTTCAAAAGTGAAAGTAAAGGTTTTTACTTTGATATAAAAAAAGTTAGAAATAAATCCTGTTCTTTTGAACTTTCTATTCATCACAGATTCCTAAAAATGTTTTTATTATAGTTTCGGCATAAATATTACGCAACTGTTTTCAGCTTTAATAATAAAACATGTTTCTTGATCACCAAATGAGCATTAGCATGATTTCTGAAGATTAATTTAACACTAACAACTTATAATATAAAATATATTAAAATTAAATTGTAATAATATTCCACAATATTACTGTTTTTACAGTATTTTTTGTCAAAACTGCAGCCTTGGTGAGCATAAGTAATCTACCAACCCTAAAGTTTTGAAACATAGTGTATGAAAATTAAAGCTACTGAAGAAACATTTAACAATTACATAAATGAGCATTAATGATTTGGTTAATTACTGTAAAAAAAAACTACTAAAATGCATCGTAATAAATAACATGAGTGGGCCTTTTCAGTATTTTCTAGAAGAGAGTAGCAGCACAGGATTGTGCATGTCTCAGAATATGTTAATTACACGCAGAAATGTTTCATTAGCTGTGGGGCATGTAAATATCTTTTATGGCTATGGACCTTAATGGAATAATTCATTATGCAATATGCAGTGTGTGAATGTGTGTGAATGCTTGAAACCCTTACAAACCTTTAGAAGATCTTTCGAGAAGTCTTGGCCATCATTTAGTCCCTCCAAGTTACGAATGAACTGCATGCAGGACATCCTCTTCCCAATGTTCTGAATCAGAGAGAGACGAATGGAATATGAATTTACTGTCAGCTGATGCACTGACCTATTTCACAGTTCCTTTGCACACAACAACACTTAAAATACCAACTACACAGTGGGCAGTAATCGTGTTAATATTTTGTGCAACGAATTATTTTGCTTACCCTGACAATCATATTTACTACTACATTTATGGATGAATTTCTAATTTTATTCCTAAATGTAAAACCGGCACTCATCCCCTCAGGGTGATGAGAGACAGCACAGAGAATAAAATCCATCCTAAAAACAGAGTTGTTTTATCCCAACCAGCTCCTTCCACAGAGACTAAAAAATAATAACAGTAATTTCACAATAAACATCTATTATAACTTTAATTATTTTTCATTTTCCACAAAATAGACGAGCATTTCAGAAATGTGACTGGGATTCGTTTAATTAATTTTCCAAAAAAATCAACAATCTATTAATGTTTTGTAGTTTACGGTATATTACAATAATTATGTAATACAATAAGGACTATTTTAATGGAGTACATCTGAAAGAAATTATATTTACAATCAGTTTCAGATTCAGAAAATGTAAGCATCAATGTATATTTTCCAAGCTGTTAAACTGGCCTTGATGCCTGAACATGGTTCAAAAATGGTTCTCATTGTTTGTTATGGTTATGGAACATCAGATACTTACGTGACCATGGAGATCAGTGTTGAGCAGCATCAGGGCACAAGTCAGTGTGTGAACACTATCTGAAACACACAGGCATAGAACACCCATAAGCTTTCACAGAGTCAGAGCAAGAGCACCCCATAGTGTTACTTTTATTGTAATACACATCAGATGCACAACAAATGCACATTCATTCACATAATGGCGTGTATGGCTTACCTTCATTTGGTATAGTGTTTGGGTTGCACTGGAGGTATCTTTTAGAGAAATGTGATAGTACTCTCTCCCTCTCTTGTGTCTCTCCCATTAGGGCGAACTCTCTCAAAAACACTCTAAGAAAAAAGACAGCAGGAAAAACAGAATGACCCTGTGACACGTGAAATTAGAGCAAATATTTACTTAACTAAACAAGACGGAGCAGCAAGCTCACCTCAGTGCCTGATCCACCATCATCCCAGAGAGGTTAAAATAACTTAGATACTCCTCCGCGACCATGCGACTGAAATCATTGCTACAAAAGTCATGAAAAGACAAATGCATAAGAAAAAGAAATATTTTTTGTTCTTATACTGGGGATCCAAAAATCAGACCTTCATACTCACATGGTTAATTTCTTTATTTTAACATATAAAGCTTTTTTAATTTAACATTATTAAAACACAGTCCCCAGTCCCACTGAATATTTCTCCAAATGTCCCCTAAAACGTGGTATTTCTTATTATCAAAGAGAACTTTGCTTAACAAAAGCACACAAAAAAAAACAAAGAAAAAGGGATAAAAAAAAAACATATTTATTAATTATTAAAATAATTCTCACTTCTTGCTCAGGTGACGTGCCACATCTGACTTCTTAAATCCATCGAGATTGTACAAACGCTTGGCTAGCCGTTTTGCAGCTTGGAGGTCAGCCTTGTTGCCATTGGCCAGAGTTTCAGTGCTGCCCATAGCCAATCGCTCGGCCACTTCTGGATCAGACTCAGACACTGGCCGTGATGGCCTCTCCCTGGAACCAAAGGGGAAATAACTGAATATAAAATTTAAATGTAATGTGAGACACATTTATTTGAATCAGAGTTACAAGCATTACACAAGGAAATGTAAAGTTTGTAAAAAGGCAACCCAGAAATGATGTGTGAATGTATTTGGGTCTTAAAATCAGCCAACATGCACAACCACACAATATAAACATACTAAACTACATATGAATACTGACTATCTGACAAACCAGGAAAATCATGAGGTTAAATTTGTTTATTTACCCTCTCATGCCTGAGCCTGATATTCTCAGCACTAGCAATGTGATGTAAACAGATTCTATCTGATGTACCCATTATACAGACTGTCTCACAGCAGGTCAACTCAATCCACATTGCACAGAGAAACCAGCTTTAAATAACTAAAAAAAGTACATCTGACAAACTGCTGTGAGCGCAATAACCTGCACCTTTGTCCTTTGAACACCATTCAAATTCAAAACAGCCTAATAACTTGTCATACCTGTATACACACAAACATACTTCAGCTGGCATTCAGATGTGAATAATAAGAGGATAGAAAGAGTATAGAAAGAGATAGTAAAAAGTAAAACTATTAAAAACTATTAACTTTTTTGGCAAACTGATAACACAAAAGGTCTGATAAACTAAAACACTACTCTACCTCAGTGACCCAACTCTGCCTTTAAACGACCGCATTCCAAAGTCAGTTAAATGTATGAGCACCAAAAAGTTCATTCCACACACAAATCTCCCCTCTATCATCTGTCTTTGGTTTGTTCCGAAGATCTCCATTCCCAACCTCCTCCAACCGGATAGTCACAAACAAGGCAGGGGAGGAGACTCAAAGAAAGGGTATGAGGGCACTGTTTATTCTTGAAACAATATATAGATAGAATCATGTTAGAGAAAACCAGGAAGAAAAACTTTCCTGTCACGGCTTCTAGGATGTGGGAAGGACTTTTACAAAGGTGCTCAGTAACAGACACACCTTTGATAAATCTTGCTGTATGCAAGACATCAGCTGATATATTTAGATATATTTATGTGTGAATGACAATAACATGACACATATTATAACTTGTTTGGTGACAGCACGTGAGGAAGGAAAAATGCAACTTCTTAGTGCACATGTACACACCCACCGACTATAACCGGTGAGGTGAATACATAAAGGTTCGGAAAACAATCAGCTCACCTGTGCTGAGGCTCTTCAACATTCCAGTGGTTTAAGAAAATGTTATAACACACCTCTTTTTAAAGATTGGATGACAAAATTTGCATACCAAAGGAGGAAAAAGATCACATAATTAAAATGTTTGCATGACGTGACAGCTTAGATAATGATGTCAGTACCACTAAAAGTGATAGTTCACCCAAAAATGTTCTAATTACTTACAACCCTTAATTTGTTCCAAACCTGTATGAGTTTCTTTCATCTGTTGAACACAATGGAAGATATTTTAAAGAATGTTGGTAACCAGACAGGTTTGGAACAACTTGAGGGTGAGTAAATGATGACAAAATGTTCTATTTTAGGTGAACTATATTTCACCATTAGCTCTTTTTTCTGTTCAGAAAAGATTTTAACTGTTGTGTGTTGGTTGATTGTTTGTATTATTCTATATTTTTACTTGTTATTAATTTTTGTTTTGTTATTTTTCCCTTTTCCATTGTCGCACTTTGAGATTCTTCGGAATGAAAAGTGCGCTATAAATAAAATCTATAATTATTATTATTATTAACTATTCCTTTACAAAGGATATGAATATTACATTCCATTGACAACAAGTTGTACTAGAATGTTTTTAGCTTAACTGTTAATGAAAACGCCTAATGGGAAATTGACTATAACAACAGCTAATATTGTCACGTAATCTCAGTATTGTTATCGTGGGCACTTCAAAATACTGGGAATAATTCCTTATTATGAATTATTTAAATTATTAGAATTTATTTTAGGAATACTTTTCCATCAAGAGGTTAAAATTTACAACACTGTGTGCGTGTGCTGCGTCAAAGTGTCGTGCACTCTGAACAACCCCAAAACGAGACAGCCTGAATGAAAATGTTCTCACTGACACTCTCTGACAGTAGATGGTGCTTATGGAACAGCATAACCTAGTGTACAAAGCAGTTTTCTGTTTCTGAACTGTATTTAAATGTTTCAAACAGAGATTTAGATTTTTGTATTCACTATGGTGTTTATCAAATATGTAAAATACATAAAGGGGTCATATAATGGTGCATGCACAAGTTGATTGTATTGAAATGTGTGTTGGCAGTGCCTGTACACAACCATCTTATAATGATAAAAATCCATCCAGTGCTTTTAAAAAAAAATCTCCTTATATGTTTTCTCCTGTCTCAAATCAAGCCGTCCGACCATGTGCCGCCACACAGTCGGACACCCCTCCTGCTCCCGCGACTGTTGAATGACAGCAGCGTTTCAACACAGACCCACCCTGAGCTCTGTCATCATCATAGTCCGCCATTGTTAATATGCTGGAGCAGGATGGCGTCTAAGCACTTGTGTTGTTCTGTTCTTGGATGTAATAATGAACACAGCAGTCATTCTGATGTTCCTAAATCTGAACCGCTGAAGACGCAGTGGCTGAGTTGTTCTCGAAGGGAACATTACACCATCAACTTCAATGCTTGCATATTTACGCCACACAAATAATTTCTCACCAGACTGCTTTATAAACGAGGGTCAGTATAAAGCAGGTTTTGCTAATAAGCTGCTCCTGAAAAAAAGATTGGTACCAACTATTTGTGTTCCTGCTGGACCTCCAGAAGAAGTGAGTGTAACGTTTGACGATGAATGTGGCTAAAGTTTACAGGGTAAGTTAAATTATGGCATGCTTTCTAAGTATGACGTTCTCAATATAATTCATAATCTCACATTTATAATGAACAACGCGTTATTGTTATTGTGTTATTACAAACTGTGTACGCTGGTGATAAAGTTAACGTGGTAACACTACACTAAGCTTACTTTTGTAGATGGTTTATAACGGTGTCTGTTAAAACATTCCTGTGGTGACCTAATGTCAGTGCTTTAGCCCTGACAGTTGTACCTAACCCTGCATAGATAACATTACGAATTTTACGCATCACTGACAAGCCTACATTTACAGAAAAAAAGTTTTTCATTACCATTAGCTGTAATCTCAATCTGTCAATGAACTAACGTATACATAAGTAAACGCATAGCATTTGTATCTCACTAAGCTAACCTTACCCTGCCAGTACAAAGATAGATCATCATAGTGACATTACGTTAACCAACTATTCAGAAACGTCCAGCTCACCGTCATCTTGTTCCGGGTTCAAATTGATACGATGTGTCCTCAGAGACTCCCTTTGCCATTCTTTCTCCAAAATATACTGCAACTGATGTCAAGGCAACACTTCATGCAGGTCCTAGAACTGAGTAGCTGTCTCTCATTTCGATAAATTTCGAAGGCTGCATCCTCCGGAGGACACGTCCTGTGAAGTGTCCTCAATCAGAATTAAACGAGACGTCCTTTGTAGGACACACAGGCAGGAAGTAAGTTATCACGTTGCTATGCCAACACATTCAGCCTCGTTGCGCTCTCATGCCAGTTTATATGAATGAAAATTATTTATAACTTGAAAATTACTATGAAATGTTTCTTGTCTTGACAGCAATGTACTGTTCTAAACATTTAAAAAGCACTAAAGCGTTGTAATCCTGTTAACCACAACTATCTGTTGGAGGTAATACTTAAAAATAAAAACAACCTTCAACTTACATTTTAAACACCACACCTACGCTCGCATGTATATCTGGCAGTGGTGCAGTTTTTTCATATAATATAAAAAATTATATATGACGGTTGCGGCGACGCAAAAAATTATGGGTTATCTCCACCCGCGAAGGCCACACCTCACGCACACTCTGAAATCCTGTGATAGAAGGACGTATTCGAAGGTCGCATTTGGAGAGTCCTACTCACTTTTTTGAAATGAGACGGCCTTATGACATATGCACCCTTCGAATGCGACCTCCGGAGGACGCAGCCTTCTGAAATGAGACGCAGCTAGTGTGTCAAATTGCCCCACAGAACAGAGGGGCAGGCTGACCAGAGCTCATTATCATTTAAAGTCGTATGCACTGAAATGACTTGGTGATACACCAGGTAAAAGCTTTTGACCAGGTAAAATGAGTGTTTTCTTACAATACTAATGAGAATTTTTTATTAAAGCATTTTACAAACTTTTCATTTAGACACTAAAGAATTATATTTAATTGTACAAAAATGGCATTATATGACCCCTTTAAAAGTCCACGGTGTAAATTTTGGCGGCATCTAGTGGTGAGGTTGCTGTAAATGGAGACTACTGTAAGGGGACCCGTGGTGTAAGTAGATAGAAATGGCTCATTCTTCATTATGTAAGGTCTTTATATATCACTGAAAACATAGTTATTTATATTATATTGCATTTCTGTCAATAGATAGTATTGACAAAATGTAAAAATGTGTACCATGAATGCAATGTAAGTCGCTTTGGATAAAAGCGTCTGCCAAATGCATAAATGTAAAATGTAAATGTAGATTATTATAAATATTACACACTTCACCTTTAAAGAATTAATAGGCTATATATTTCAAATGTAATTTTTTTACACATTTTAATTTGGACTAAAACATGCCCTAGGATCCCCCTAGGCCCAGATATTAATTGAAAATTTTCTGATTCTTTATTATTTTTTGGTAACACTTTACAATTAGTCTCCATTCATTAACGTTAGATTTCTGGCAGTGAATTTACCGCAATTTACCGCCCAGTGAATATGTGTCCTAATTAAATTGCAATCTAACATTTTTAGTTTAACAACAAAATAATATATATTTGATATATAATAAATACTTCATGATCCCCCTGAACCTTTTGTTTTGAAAAAAAAAAAAAAATGATTTAGCAGTCTGACTGCCCAAACTCCCATTTCACTATTAAGCCCTCATAAAAACCTTGAAGTGCAATGGTCCTCCGTAATAGCTATCCAGCAGAAAAGGTGAATGAGAGCACTGATCTTTTACTGTGATAAACTGCGAGTTGCCGCATGTATTCATCACAAACTACTTAGCAAGTGAAATTAGCTACCTGGAAGTCACTCCCTTAAATTTACATGCTATAATCAATGTACATGTGAAAATGAGGAAAACTTTCTGTCAGCTTGCTTGGTGACCCTGAATTGAAGTCAATTCAAACATTTCATGAGAACAGTTTATTTACAAATGTTTATGTTAGATGTGATTAATCGATTTGACATATAGAGAGAGACATGTTAAAATAAACAAATAAAAAAGCTAAATTACTAAAACTTTAAGGTTAAACAGTTTAAAATAAAAACTATAATAGTATCTCAATCATACTAAAATAATACTGATGTTTTTCTACTCACCGGTATATGGCAGGGTGGGGAGCATATTTGTAATTATCCTCGAAAGCCCCACCTCCCCAGCAAAGCACATAATGAGCCATCGCACGAGGCCTGCCCCTTTACTGCTCACATAGCTAGATGACATAAGCTTGCTAATAAATGCAGCATCCAGCCTGCCACATTTTCCTACCCTTCCCTAAACCTCCTGCTGTCCAGAAGCCCTCAGGAGGATTTTGTGTCCCTCTGCGTCTGCGAGTCCCTTGAACTGTCATTAAAGTCTTTCAGTTGTCGCGTTGCTGATTCTTTTATCTTACTCCAAACTTTTACATGCGCTTCTCGTGCCCATAGCGTAGTCAATGGCTTGATACTTGTTGTTTATCTGTCTTTTTTCCCCCTAATTCTTTCTCTCCTAACAGGCTGTTCCCTACTTACACTTGCCTGGTTGCGTGCGTTTGTGGATGTGTATGTGTTTCTCTACTTTTGTCAGCTGAGCTATTTTTCGTTGGTGGATATGGTCTGCATTTCCTTTCACAACAGTTTACTCCCCCTTTTCCCCTTTCTCCAACCCTCTCTTCCTCTCTTTGTCTTGCCTTGTTACTTTGCGCCTTCATTATTCTTTGTTGATCTCCATTTCAACATGGTGCTTCACACACAGTCGGCCTCATTAAAAACATTCAACATTTATATCTATCTATAAGAAAATATAAAGGTCAGAATGATGTGTTAGAATAACGGTTTGACTTTCTTCATTACGAATGGCTGGCTCTTTAAATTAAATATTGCACATGGTAAAAAATACAGTCCTGGTAAAACAGTAACAGATTCTTGCTCTCTCTATTTAAAACCCTGAAATCACAAGACAAGCTAATCTGCTCTTACCATGGAGACCGAGTGTGCCTGGCAAATATCCAAGTCTAACTGGCCCCATGGCAGGGGAAGGAATGTAGTGGATGAGCCAGGTATCAAAGCAGATAGTGTCAGCTTTCAGAATCAGGCCCCACACTAAAACTCAGATCAGACATCCAGACAATAGTACTTTTTGTAGGGGACTATTAATATAATGTAATTGTTAAAAAAGAAAAGTAAAAAAAGTAAAACAAGTAATAGTGTTTTGCAAGCGTGGACAGAGCTGCACTCTGATTTATTTCAACTGCAGACAGGAAGGAGTAGTTAAGGATTATAGGCCTAAACACAAATCTAACCCTGAGATTGTGGGTCAGTCAGAGCCCCGGAAGGATTTTATGCAGCCATTCCCAAGGAGAACTTGTTTAGTTAGAAACGTTCTCTTTATATGACTGCTTGCTACATGCAAATGATCAAAACCTATTTCTTCTGAAACTCTTGCCTGACAGAACAGATCATTCCGACTGAGCTAGTAACTCACTACCTTTTAAACACATTTAACACAATCACATAGCTCGGCACTGCCCTCTAGTGGCAAATAATCAGCGGTTGATTCCTATTTTAAACTTATCCTAAAGTAGAAAGCTCAATAAATTCACAATAAAATCTAAATGTACAGTTCCTAATTTAATATTATAAACAATTTATCCATGCACATCATTTTTTAATGTGCCCTCATATTACTGGCGTGAGAGCGGGACGACCTGTCACTCACACAAGATCACAGTAATAGCAAACCACAAAGACCCAGTCAATTCCCAATAGACACAATCAAGTCCCACCCTACATTTTTTTTTTTCTCTCTCGAGAAAATGCTTCACTTGGATATACGCCACAATAGGGAAGAACAGACTATCACAGCTTCCGCTTCATGCTCACTTGAAAGCCATTTCGACAGGTTACTAAAATAGTTAAAATGAACAAATCACATATGTCATCAAAACAGCTGCAGACTGCAGAGTAACTATGGCTTTACTACACTATCGGGATAGGAATAAGTTTGGCTTTGTGTGTGTGTCTGCACTGCCAGCTGTTTCTCTATTATTCCTGCAAGTGTTTATTTTACTGGCGGGGTCAGGGATGTTTACATTACAGTAACATATTTGTTGACATGCAGTGATGAGATATTTATCAAAATTTATCATAATTTTCATTAGAAAAAAATAAAACACCAGTCCGCAACTAACCTTATGGCAGCGTCTGTGTCAGAATCAGGCCCGGGGGCTTGATCAGAGCAGGAGCCACTGCAGAACGGACTCTCTTCTTCAATGACATCGCTCTGGGAAGCTGCACACACTACAGGATTAGACACAGCAGGTGGTTCGGAGCATGTTAGTGGAGCAAAGCTCAGTTCGATGATCTGCTTGGCACTTTCGCAAATCTGACTCTGGATCTCAGGAGTGAGAGTCGGAAAATCAAAAGTGAAGACTGGTGGGCCACTAGGAGTAATGTCTTCACTATCCAGGCTGCTATAAGAGGTGCCCTTGGCACGGTGTGACTCCATTATGCTCTCAAAGTGTCTGCTGAAAGAGTCCAAGCCATCTGATGAGATTCGGCAGGGGCTGGTCACAGAGATGGGAGATTTCAAAGTTGTGTGGCTATCAGACTGGCAATCTGGGGGACTGTAAGAGGAACATAAAAGTCATAGATGCACTCCTTTGAGCTGTTTAATTTTCATTAATTTAGCTTAGTAAGTTGATATTGCATTTTTTTCCTACAATTTTTTTTACCTACCATTAAAATATATAACAGAAACTACGAAAAATATGGGTGTCAACAAAATAAGATAAAGTCACTTATTAATCTCATAATTACACATGTAAATGTAAACTTATTTTATATTATTAATGTATTTATTTATGTATACAGACCCACACATTACAACACCCTTGGACATCCCCTCTTATTCTTATTTACCCCAAAGTCTTTAAAATGGAGCAAACAATTTAGACATTTTGTTGTACATTGGGTCAAATAAATTAAAGTGTGGATGGTTGATGTGTGAGTGAATTCACATATGCATTGGTTCTATACTATCTATTCCACACTCACCCTCTCAGTAGTCGACTAAACACTTCATCTCCCTCAGGTGTGGCATTTTGCCTCTTTTTGTCACCTTGCATCCTCACACTGGCCCAGCTCACCACCTCTTCATCTTGCAGCTCCTCCTCCTCACCATCTGTGTGTGGGCACAGCATTCCCTCCAGGGGGCTGCTGCTGTTAGTGCCTGAGGTACCCAGCACACTGCGGTTACTGCCAAAAGCAGAGTCCACTTCCTCCTGTTCTGCAAGCATCACCTCATCAAGGTCTGTTTCCCTGTAACAGCGCAGGGGCACCGCGTCTATGTCTGTCTCTGAATATTTCACAGTACGTTTGATGATGCAGGTTTTATTGGATGACCCCACTGTGGGAAGATGGTTGATCATCTCCACTTCGACTTGCTGTACATCGTGGCATGAGGATTTCGAAGATTTACAATGTCTTGAGTATGTTGTTACAGGCCTTAAGGGAATGGACAAAGGTGGAATGGGTGTGGGAGACTCACTGGAACAGCCACTGGAGGGTGCAGTGGAGGAGCCTGAAATTTGTGTGAACAACAAAAAACTAAAGGATTAATGATGACACCCAGTTTCAATTTTAAAAAAACACAAGTCATGACATCACTATATCATTTTTTATATATTATCAAAACAAATTCTCTCTTACAGTCAAAAGTTATATTGATCATTTCTAATTTACAGTTTCAGTAAATGGTTTTAAATATTTTTGCAAAAGCTTTTATCTGAATTAACTTACAAAAAAGGGAATTATTAAATAATAATTGTATGTCCTTAGGTCCTGTAGCTGAAATGGCAGAATATGGCACTATCAATGCCAAGGTCATACATTCGATTCCCAGGAAACTTGTCTACCGATAAAAAGTATAGCTGGAAGTTGTTTTGGATAAAAGTATCTGCAAAGTGTATAAATGTCAAGGTGAAAGAAAGGAACAACCACACAGAATAATTCAAGTGACTCATTCTCCCCTACCTCAACTGAAAACACCTACACACAGTAAATAATTAATTCCAAAAAAATCTATCTGAAGGCCATTCGAATTATAGAGAAAGTGAAGAAAGTCAAACAACATAAAACCATAGAAACAAATCTAGCAAAGCTGTAACATGAATCAATTCAAAAACCATGACAGCACAGACAAAGTATAACACCTTGAGAAGTGATGAGAGAGAAAGCAAATTCTAATGTCATCTTATGAAGGATGATGCTTGTTACATAACTGGATTAAGCATTCACTTAGGGAAAACAACTTGTTTACAAGCAAAGGCAAAATAAATATAGAAGGGTGACATTTCTGAGAACTGACTCCGCAAGGGAGAAATTCTCACCTTTTTTTACATGTTGGTCTTCAGAGTGGGACCCAAACAGGAACTCCCATTTGGCACGAGCCATCTTCTGTGAGTGCAAGGAAGGCCTCAGCAAAAATGGTCCACTTTCAGACTACAAACCACAGTTGAATTATCAGACAACAGCATACAACGAATCAGAGCATTTAGATTAATCTAAATATGTGTACCTAGATGGAATCACCTGTATGCCTGTGTTTCCAGAGTCAGAACTCTTCTGGCTGGTTCTGCTAGATGTCTCAGAGGATATGCAGTCTTTCTCATGTAGAGTGCTATCTATAAGGCTGCCTGTGACTCCACTGGAGCTCTGTGATGCTGTCCCACTCCATTCTTTGTTAGCCCAAGTGTCACTTTTCATGTCATTCCGCTGCATTGAGACCCTACAATGGTTCTCTTGAGATCCCGGTGTAGCTGGACTATTCCTCTTATGATTGTTCACCTCCCTCAAGCTTTCCTTGTCTCTGGCTAAACACTCTTCTATCCCATTCTTTTGGTGAAAGGTCCAACTTACTGAAGTCTCTGGGTTAGGCCTTGTGAATGGTCTCCTGCTGCTATCTGGACTCTCTTTTTGACCTTTTAGACTCGCATACTTCCAAGATTCATAGTTAGGTGCATGATTGTTTCTTGTGTACTGGGAAGGCAGGTGCCGGTGCAAAGTTGGGCTGTCCTTTCCCTCCAACTCTGTTCTCTCTATCCGTGGGTCTCGTATGGGAGAGAATGACATTACATCCGATCGGTTCAACCTTGCTGGAGCTGCAGGAGATGTACTTCCAATGTGGAGCAAAGTAGGGGTTGTTTGAACAGAGTGGTGACCAGTCTCCACAGACTCGTGTTTCCAATTGTGCTCCTGAACAGAAAGTTTGCAATTAGAGTGGGCTTTTGATCCAGAGCCTTGGAAGCTAGCATAGAGTTGAGGCTCTCTAGAATGCCCAAAACAGGGACTGTCAGACCTCATTGTGTCTGTCGATGATGGAGTTGGGGATGGAGACCTCCTGGCTTCCATAAATATGGAGAGTTTGGTGGCTTCCTCTGCTAGTTGACGAGCCATTTCGGGACTTGTGGCTGGGGATACGCTCCCTCTTCCACTCAGTTGGTTAGCTCCTTCTTCTACCTTATTTTTGGAGTTGGCCAGGTTGAAATTAACTCTGTGGGCTTGCCGTGGACTATCACTCATGGAATGATTAATTCGGTGATTGCTAGATGGTTGAGTTACAGTCATAGCTGGTAGTTCATGTTGAATAGCTGTAGGCTTACAGGATGGTAAATTCGGACGATATCTGTACCCTTGTGCTCTTTGGTTTGAGACCTCTTGAGTATTGACAGTTGAGTGTGACATGGTAAAGTAAACTTGCTTGGCATGGTTAGACAGTTGGTCTGTAGCAGGGCTCCTAGGAAGTCTGTAAAATGAACTATTCCGCTCATGGTCCATGATTGTTGTTTTAGTGGGCAGGGTCCGAGAACTGCATGGTATAACCGGTGACCCAGACCAAGACCGACAGCGACGTTGTTCTCCTCTCCTCACATCAGACCCTCTATCAGGACAGTTGCCTGACAGTTTTTGCCTTAGTTGTGGGGAACCAAATTCCTCCAATGCCCGATGAGTGGCTTCTCTGGCAATAGAGTCTAGAGTTGCCCGCCTAAAACTGCTGGTGCTCATATGCGAGTTCCCCAAACCTTGACTAGGCTGCTTTGAGCTACAGTTGTTCATGGATTCCAAGCTGTTCTCCGACCACACTGGGTCACTAAGCCTTTTCCTCAGGTGGAGAGGGGTAGCTCGATTATCCATGGTTCTGTTAAAAGGATTCTGAGGCTCGCTTTGGCACAAAGAACTATACTGACCTTCTACAGATTTAATTTTAGCTTTTTCAATGTAACTGAAAGTGGCAACAGATCGCCTCCCTTCATCTCCTCCCTTCATCTTAGTTGGGCTGCATGCCTTACGAGTTCCACTGGGAGTAGGAGGTGCAGTAAACCATCCTGAGAAGTGAGGTTCCTTTCTAAAGAAGGGGTCACGTTCAGAAGGAGCACACACCAAGTGACATGTATTTCCAGTGGGTCCTGTTTGAAAAGCAGATAGTAACTGGTTTAACTCATCATAAGGTAGACTCTTTTGATGTTGGGTGGCCGGCTGTTCCGAGTCATGTCCTGGATGTAGCTGAAAACTTACGGAGTGTCTAGATGTGGATTTACTGGAGACCAGGCTCTGAGTGCTGCTTCCACTTTTATGCAGAACTCCACGTGGAGATGTCTGGCCATGTGGTGTATTAGGGCCACTATACTGAGACTGCTGAAGGATGTCTGGTGCTGCCAACATGAGGGAGTCTGTTTTCTCTACATCTCTTAGGTCCTTTTCCTCTTCATCAGCAACAGACCTCACCTCTACATAGAGGTGGAGGATTTTACCTGATTGAGACATGACTGACCAAATGCAGCCTGAAGATAGTGCAACACCTGTTTTCTGTAATTGATTATGCAACACTGGTCATCTTGTTTGCAAGCATTCACATTTGAGAGAGAGAGTGTGGATGGACTTCAATATCATCCTCAAAATCACCTATAAGAAAGAAAAAATAAGTGAATTTCAACTCTGGGGTATGCTTAGTTCCTCCTTCCAATAAGAAGAAAACACACCCATTTTCTTATAAATAATACACATAAAATATTACAAATTAAATAAATAAATGGATAATTTTTTGATATAGTATTTCTATATGACATTTATACATTGACCCATATATTCAACCCACATTTTAACTCTCATTTAAAGTGGCATCTTTAGAAAAGTAAAATAGTATTGCACAAATTTCTCTAAAGCAAATATCTTGTGTAAAGAGATTTGTGAACTATAACCACCTTGACTCCTCTTGCTATACTGTCCTCCTTGTGTTTACTAATGGCAAGAGGATCTAAATGTGTAACATGCTAATTAAAGAATGTAAAGCAAACTCCAGATACGCAAGCGCCTTGGTATTGCTGCTGGCAGGCTCTGTGTCTCACTCACTCTTCATATTACAGGCATAGGTGTCTAAAATTTGCTATAGCTCTCTCTGAAGTATAGTAATGTATAATATGATTACCTACTTGTCTTGAAGGAATTACTGAATGAATCCTTAGATGTAATAAGATGACAGTGATACTAACATGCAAAAAAGCAATTCAACAAGCATAGCCTTTCTAGTGACTCTGACCAAAGAATTCATGCTGCTTAGGCTAGCTGGTAGCTAGGCTAGTAGCTAGCTGCATTCAAAACAGAACACATCCTGGTGACCATACAGAACTATATATTTTTTTTTCTCCTGTAATGCATTCAGAAAAGCCTTAATATCTGCATTAGACTGCAATCACCCTTGCAAAACAATGAAGTCAGTTCACGTTAAATGAAATCCAGTTAACCTACTGCATAGCCTACAGCTCAGAGAAGAGGCTGATCATTACAAACTGCCCAAGAGGATTCACTCTCTTTGAGGCACATAAGATATTCTAACCTCTCTCATGCAAGTCTGCCACAGCTGCTTGTGTTCTGTCAGCTTTTGTGAGAGTGGGGAAGTGTGGCTGCTATTGGACATGTGCCAGGTGTTGCGCTCAATTGATTGAGTTGTATGCATCCAGCATCATGACCACCACTGCAGTTGTGGGGGAGGAGGCAGGGAAGGACAGTGCATAGTTTTTCTTAAAGACCACACAAAAAACACGTGTATGGGTGCTCTTTAGATCTCTCTCTCTCTCTCTCTCTATCCCCCTTACACACTATACAAATCCTTCCTTTGTATTTGTAAAAGGTAATTCAGCACATTTTATTGTTAATGCAGTCAGTCTGAATGAATGAAGCATTTGGATGTGAATAGCAGATTTTCACATTCAAAGCCCTTATTTACTGTAGACTTCCTGCAGTCCTTTAGCTGAACTATATATTAACT
Source organism: Pseudorasbora parva (assembly GCF_024679245.1). NCBI lineage: Eukaryota > Metazoa > Chordata > Actinopteri > Cypriniformes > Gobionidae > Pseudorasbora > Pseudorasbora parva. The sequence continues at coordinate 16,980,922 of NC_090188.1, forward strand.
GTCTGCTGCTTGCCTAGTAACTTAATCTACTTTACATGTTCCAAGGTAACCTGTAACAACTTGAAATGTAACCCCCTTTAATTAACTCTTTGGATCAAATTCCTTCACTGAAAGAACATGCCACATTCATGACAATATACTGTCAGATGTCTGTGATAAATTAGCTAGAATTAACTAGAAATATTTGCAGATGCACACACACCTACACACACACACACACACACACACACACAAACATAAGATTTTGTTTATAGCAATACTTTATATATATATATAAAACAAAATGTGGTTTCTTTGTATTTTCATGATAATAATAACTTCTGCAAATACTACATTACTAAATACTAAATTAATTGAGATTAAACTTACAATTTTATTTAAATTATGAAACATAAACACTTTTGAGCTTTCACATCTTTAAAAGTCCCAAATATTACAAAGAGTTAGATGGTAGATAAAACTTAAAATAATGCAAAGTACTGATCTAACATGTCAATTAACTATTTTGACAATCTCAACCATTTAAATCATTGGTGTACTATTTTATTTCTGTAATTAGATGATAGAACGATATTCAAATGGATATATTTTATATATCTACATTCTGTTACGCAGGCAGGCCATTTAGACCTACTTTTTCTGTGCTGTAGCTAATAGGATTCCTCCAACCCCTCCTTTCCTGTCCTCACTCCTGTAACTGTTACATGAACAGGCACATAGAAACCAATTACAGTCAACCCCCTCCCTTTACCTGTTAACTCCCCACTCAACAGCTCCGTCCCATCCACTACACAGCAGCAGTGGGAACCCAGAAAATTCCCTCCTCCAGAGTCTTCAGAAAAACTGGCTATTCATGTGTTTGTGCCTCCCTCTCTTCTCCACAGAAAACAAAAACAGCTCTCTGCGCTTTACTGGCTCACGCATACTGGATTTACGCCACCCACACGACTTAGTGCGTCTTCTCCAACGCCCATGCCCCCCCCACTGAAAACCTGTCTTAGCCCAACAGGACTTCCTGCACTCGCCCTGTCACTCATATTCTTAAGACCCACCTCATTCTAGAACTGAGCCAATCAGAAGCGCCAGCTCTCTGTCTGTTCTGTGACAGGTGGCAAAAGGTTCAGCTCACTCTGTGGAGGGGGCCTAGCCAGAGGGAAAGCCCCTTGAAAATAGACTTATACAGTAACAGGGGTTGTAAAAAGGCCGATGGGATTACAACCTGTGATCTGAACAGTAACAATCCGTTCAGCAGACATCCTATCACAGTGTAAAAAAAATCAGTGTGAATCAAAAGTATGTCATTGCTGTTCATTCACTCTCATTTTTACAATAATAGATTTTACATTAATACAATTATACTTTAAAGTGAAAAACAAATGACTGTCATGCGGTATAATCATAATGATTAGCTGGGCTTGCATTAGCGTAAACTCTTAGCTACTTACAGATTATCTTTATAGTGTCAACAGCACTAGGTCTGTGCTTCTGTTCCCAGCATGCACTGTGGCATGAATATGTTTGTTATTTAACTTTTTCATTTGTATTGTTACTACATGTTTTTGCTGGCTTATTTAGTCGTTATTCGAGATTTTGCTAAATGTAAAAAAATCCTACATCCAATAGTTAAAGGAATAGATTACAGGTATTATTTACTCCTTCATGTCATTTAAAAATTGTCTTTTTTTCTTTCATTGAAATATTAAATAACATATTCTGTTATTATTGTATCATTAAATTGGAAGTCAATTTGCACCAAAGTTGTTTGGTTTCCAAAGTTGTTCCACAGAAGAAAGTCATTCATGCAGGTTTGGAATGAGGGTGAGAAAATTATGACAATTTTTATTTTTGGGTGGACTATCCCTTTAAATGCAGAAGATCAATTGTGATGCCCGGAATCTAGGCTAAAGTGTTAAACCTTTTCATTAAGCTTGTTGAGCACTACATTATGACTGTTTTTTTTCAGTATATTGCACATGCCTAATCATGTATATAAAGGTTTCAAATTTACTGAGGTATGACCTAAGGCACCAGCAGATGAAAACAAAATTAAAACACATGCCATGTTTTCTTTTTAATAAAAATATAAGGAGATGTTTGGAAGATGAAAGACATTTTCTTAATGTAACTCTTGGCAGGACTCAACCTCTGCAATGTGATATACTGGCCACTTTTAATGAGTCATGCATTCAGCACAGTGCATGAAATCAAGCGGTCTCTGCAGTCTCGAGCACATGAATTCTCAAGTACATGAATCCTGCGGTCTCAAGCATAGCACTGCCTGAAGAGGATTGTGTTACATAAATCAGCAAAACAAAGTCAAAGCCATGGTCTGGTGGTTAGCACATGTTCTCTCATTCACACTCTCCCTACAACTTCCTGTCCCCCTTCACTATATATTAGTTAACATGATGTGACAGCAGTATTCTGCATTGTGACATGCAATAATAAGCTAATCATTTAGAAGTTGGGGTCCACAAATCTAAGACCACTAGTGAAAGTGCATCTTTTATGCATTTTTATAATTTATCACACATTTGTTTTATTACAAATTATAGCCTATTATTAGCACAACAATTTTGTGAAACGTACTTTATTATTTAAACTTTGTTTATTATCAGGATTAAATTAGACTTATTTCAAAATGAACTTTTAGATTCCACATATTTTTAAGATTTTGATGTTGAAAAACAACAACTGATGTCAGTGTTATTTGTAAACTGCTCAAATCTATTAAAAATGTTAAACAATTCTCAAGAACCAAAAAGAGAATTAGCCCACATAACGTGAAAGTAGCTTTATGAGCAAAGATTTAGGCATAAGATATAGTGTGCTATACAAATATTGTACAACTCGGCTGATCTCACACAGAAGTGCTGGGCACTGGGTAGAGCTGTCCTGCATTACCTACTATGTTATTTGAGAGCTTTGGAAAGAACACTTTACTCAGACTGACTGCTCTTAGACATTAGCTTCTAAGGTGACTGATAGTACCTACAGTAAAAAGGTAACTACAGTACAATGGGTGTCTAAGATACACCAGGTTTATTATCAAAAGTTAAAGCGCATGAGTTCAAATACAGATTCATAATATACACAGGGTTTTTCTGCAACCACTAAAAGTAAAAGTTTCCACTAACAGTTACTAGGAAAGTGTTGGTATATAGCCTAGAATCAATCCATTAACAACATCATTTGCAGACAGCCTGCTATACTTTGTTCTTTACTTATAAGAAACAAAAATATAAGGACGAGCAACTTCACATACCTGATGGGACCATGAAGAGGCGCAGATGCAGCAGATATTTGATGCGTCATCGTATCATTGTGCATGTGAGGTGCTGAAGTGGACAGCTCCGCTGTAATTAGAAAAACTCCTAAAGTAGACAAAGCAGTCAGTATTCTGTACTTGTGCCCGTGTCTTTAGGGAGTGCCTGTATCACATTATCAGAGACCTGGCAAGTGGCCCATATCAGTTTAAGGTGGACTACAACTTTGTCTAGAATTCTAAAATCTTCAAGGAGTCATGCACAAAACTAATCTATAATCTATAGCCTATTAAATTCTCTCTCTCTCTCTCTCTCTCTCTCTCTCTCTCTCTCTCTCTCTATATATATATATATATATATATATATATATATATCGTTATATATATATACAGGATTGGACCCCACTTATTTTCAATGTATGGAAAACCCCAAAAGATGAATTTTCAGTTAGGTTATTATTAACTTTTTGTTATAATACAAAAAGACGGTTTATTAGATATAATTTGCATGTTGTAAAAATGTTCCTCATTCTTACACCTTTTTTCAGGTTTTAAACACCCAGACCACAATAAGAAATTAGTTAACTTAATAGTTATCCATCGTTGCAGAAAAAGAACCAACGAGAATGTGAGATGTCATTATCCTCAATTTACTATGATAACTAGACCAAAATCAATTATATTAAATAGACAGATACATACATTTATGAAATTATAAATGAAATGGAGAATTTTGTGAAGAGCTTTACGAATGATTTTTGTTTCTTAGATGGACAATGGAAAGAGGCTGACTGTTTCGGCCATTTATGTCAATACAAGGATTAAAAATGGGACAAACTGGGCCAGAAAATTCAACGCGGAATGTGTGGAGCAAAGTTAGAGTATCTCCATCATAGAAAGACACGGCTCCTTTCGGGATATCAACCCAAACTCCAAGTTTTTGGATTGTTTTCCTCACTGTCAGGGACTTTTCATTTGAGTCCTGACAAACGAGATATTTTCCATTACCATGATAGATGTAGCAGAACACATTGTTAAAGTCACTGCTGCGATGCTCAGAATCCTGATCTCTGGTAGTTGACCCATATGACAGGCCAATCAACCAATAGGGTTTCTTCCAGACGGCCACCTCCCAGTAGTGGGAGCCACTGGAGAATCTCTCCTTGACCTGCACACTGTATGAAGAGCTGATGTTTGTTTTCCGTTTCCTTTCTGGGATTGGTTTCGTACTCCAGTGCACCTCCAGCTCGTCTGCTGAGACCTCTAACTCAGGGTGTGCCGTCTCTGAGTCCAAACTTACAGCTCTAAAACCTGCATGCAGGCAAAGTTTGATATGTTACACTATAAGGTAGGATTATTATACTTTTTATTTAATCACACTTACTAGACCACAGCCGCTGAGTGTTCTGAAAAACAACTTTATCTAAGTTATCAACCAGCTGTTCGACTGTCTTCATCTTGTCTGTGGTGTTGTACTCTTGCTCTATCGCAGACACAAGTGGCAATTCCACCTGGGACCTATAGCAATGACGAGGGATTCATTTATATAGGTATTAATGTATCATAGAATAATGAGGTTTTTTTTAAAGAATTACACTGGTCATTACAGTCCCCATAAAATAAAGTATTATTTTATGGATGTATATAAAAATATTTTGTTCACAAAATCCATTGACAAGTCGGAGGGAAATGGTGATGGAAAACATGTGAGATGGGAGGTAAGTATATATCTCAATGCTTTTGTGTTCATTTGAAAAAGTTTTGTATTCCCCTGAGAAAGTTTGTGAAAGTTTTGTGAGCGAATGCAAAATTTCTTGGGAAATGCAAACATTTTGCGATAGGACGCAAAGTTTCTCATAGGACCGCAAAACATTTATGAGAGAATGCAAAAGCATAATTTTTCCTTCCATCTCATATTTTTTTCATCACCAACCCTTTAGGGGGCTCTGTAGATTAGTATAATTTAAAGGGAATGCAGTAAAAATAACTCACCCGTGGCAATGTTTTTGAAAATGCTGCAAAATAATAGTTTTCTGTTATTGATAGATTACAGATTAAAAAAAGAAAAATGTGCACTCAAAAATAAGCCACACAGACTGTGAAACTATAATGCACCTGGAGAAATATGATGTCATTTTCTTCCTCGAGGAGAGATTGGCTTGATCTTAGGGCAGCATTAATATCTTTAACCTGACACTCCAGTGACTCATTTCTCCATCTCAGCCACTTGTTGATGTAGAATTCTTCTGTTTCCAGAATGGCCAACATCATCTTCTGATCCTCCTCAATCTGGGCTTTTATCTGGTTGTATTTCTCAACTATTCGGAGTCTGTATGCTTCTGCATTTTCCTGAAAACCACCACAAGAAACGTCAAAGCCTGGTGAACTCATAAGTTGACAAAGAAAACATATTACATAATCTCTTGCTACAATGGATTTGAAAAAAAGCATTATTTCAAATCACAATTAACTGAGAAAAGTAGTATGCAATATTTTCCTGGTTTAATTGGTTAAAATTCAGAAGGCTTATATTGGAATACCCACCGACACCTCTGAAAATAATGGCTCTAAATCTTGCATAGCAGACTCTGCTAAATGTTTCCTCTGCAAAAGAAGTGATTTGTTGGTCTCCAATACCTTCTAAAAAAGAGATATGTTTCCATAAATCCTCGATACACTGTTACTTCACACTAAATTATAGGCACAATAATGGTCCATGAAATAATGTTATTTATGTTCATTTAAACAAAAATGAAAATTCTGTCATCATTTACTCCCCCTAAAGTTGTTTCAGACTTGTATGAAAATTAGGGAAAAAAATACTATGTAAGTCAATGAGGTCCATCAACTGTTTGGTTTACGACATTCTTCAAAATATATATATTTTTTGTGTTCAGCAAAAGAAACAAAGAAACGCAAACAGGTTTGGAACAACTTGAGGGTAAATGATGACAGACTTTTCATTTTTGGGTGAACTATTAATTTGCTGTAAAAACAAACAAACAAACAAATAATTAAATCCCTTAAAAATTACCCAAATACACATCTTCTATGTACTAAATAATATGATATATATTTACAATATACATAGCTTATCTAATATTTATATATAAAAACATATGTATACGTTTTTACTTTTAACAACATGTACATTTGAATTTGAAGAACAAGTTCACAAATGTTACATTAATATATCAGACACTTCTATTTGTAATTAATAATAATAATTTTTTTACTCATTAAAACCCATTTTCAAGAATTGGTAATTGTAACAGAATTACCTTGAATTCTGAGCATGCCTCTTGCAGCGTAACAGCTTGGTGGTTTTTGTGTGACCCAACCGCAATGCAGAGACAACACACAGTGGTCTGGTCCTCCTGACAGAATAGTTTCAGCTCCTCCCCATGCTCCTTACACTTGAAGGAAATCAAGTCTTCTGTTAATTCGATGAGAGAGTGCCCTCTTAAAGCCTGTCTCTGCTGGTGCAGGAGAGTGTGAGCCGAGCACAAGGAGGCATCACAGGTGAGGCAGCTCTTCACTGCCACCTCAGTCTTCCCAATGCACTGATCACACTTAATAATGGAGGGTGGTGAATGAGATGATCCTTCCTGCAAAGATGCTCTTGAAAAGGCATCCTGAACCTTCCTTTGAAGATCCGAGTTGATCTCAAGCTTAAGGTCAGAAGGAAGGAGGATCTGACACTCCGGACAGAACAGTGGACCATCACTAGATGTTTTGGGATCATCCATGTTCCAGACCACTTGGATGCAAGTTTGACAGAAGTTGTGCCCACATGGAAGGCATACAGGGTCTGTAAAGGGCTCTACACAAACAGGACATTTTAGGTCGTCTTCTTGAGCATCCATGTCAGCAGACCTTCTACTGTCTGTGTGTGGTGGCTTGGCATGAATATTTTAAAGATGAGGATCAGTTTTCAATGCCATTTTGTGTATTCAATTACAATAAGCTGTCCATGAAATACAACAATATATAAAATATTTTAAAATAACTATGACATGCAGATGATATTCAAGTCTTTCTTGTTTCAAGTCCAACCTCAAATATTTAAGTTAACCACACCGAAATTGTTTTATTTTATATTTATTTGCCATACTTTTATATTTAGAACTTACTGGTAATTTCATTTCAATATTTGTAACTGTCATTTTTACCTAACAGCATTTTGCAGCATTAAACAGTATGTATAAATGTTTTTGTGTGTGGGTTGGGTTAAAATACACATTACGTATTTACAAATTAATTTGAAAGCTAATGTCTATACCCCACAAGTATTTTATCCATCCAAATGCACATAGCTAAAAACATGCTTACCATGTTTACTTTCAAAAATGTGCCTCAAAAGCTATGTCTTCTTCCGTTCGTTGCCTTGGTTACCACAATATTTGATGTCCCATACAGGAAATAACGATATAATTGCCGGTTTTTCATTTATATATGACGTGAGGCTAATGTGGTGCTAATAAAATACGGTCTGCTTTGTTTCCAATTTGTGTAGAAACTACATAAGACAAATGAAAATGGCACGGTCGCTAGGTGGCAGTGTGTCTGTAATGGCGCTGTAAATTGCGCACACAAACACAACGAGGAAAACGTTTGTATTCATGTGATTGATATTCTCTGACTGTACGCGGGAATTTCGAGATCGCTGTGTTTACTCTGTGAGATGCTGCAAAAGTATTTTACGCAAGAAATCTGCTGTTTTTTGGTTTTATGTGAAAGCAGATGTAAACACCGTTTGGATGCCCATTGCTTTGTGAGAAAATCTCTGGCCGAGCTAGATTTGAGTTTATAGCCGTGTCTGTCTTTATGTGCCGCTGTCACAGTAATGTGCGAGGTTTTTATGTTTTGATACCAGTACAGCTGCTTCGTGATATTGTTTTATCCGAATAACAGTCTTTTTGCAGTCTTTTTATTCACTTCCAGTCCACGATGATAAAGTGTAAATCCAGCAGATCTTCCGTAAGTAACTTATTTGATAGTCACAACTGATGATCTATCTATGTCATCCGTTGTGAAAGTGTCCTAACATTTTTGTTGTTATTGTAGATGGTCAGTGGCGTTCAGTCAAATATTTCTGCCTTTTTCCTCTCAAAGGTAAGTACATAATAGGAATCTAGTTAACTTATTTTGATAATTCACCAAACATTTTTTTATTTCCTTACCCTTATGTTGTTCCAAAACTATGTTTCTTTCTTTCTTTTTTTGTACAATACAAAAGGAGATCAGCCGACAGCCTCATTCACTATTAACTTTCATTACATTTTGTCCATATAAAAAAGGAAATGGGATCAAATGATTTATGCTACAAACTGGCGTTTTATTACTGTAATAATAATAATATTATTTATATTAGTTTAAATTAGTTTAACAATATTACAAATATTAGTTTAAAAAACACAGCAAAGCTAAATCCAAATGAGCTATCTATCTACAGTTCACTCAAATAAAGATGGCATTTCAAAATTAAAGGTGTGTATTTTTTTTTAATACTAGGAAAATGTCACATTCATCGAGTAAATTGAGTGACTCAACCTTATTTTGTCAACAACATTTTTTTAATGCCCTTGACTTTTATTTTGAATCTATGAAACAAATTTTTTTTTAAAAACTGTATCTTAAAGAAATTTAGTATATGTTTGTTTTGATGTCCTTAAAGTGATGGTGATGATTGAGAAATCAACTTTCCCTTGAGCTTTTGATACATAAAAGGTCATGGTAATATAAGAATATCTTCTAAGTTTCAGAGCTGAAAACTTCCTTGTTAGCCAAAGAAAAGCTTTTAAAGACACCAGGCCCAGAAACGATCTTGTGCTTCATTCTTACGTCATAGCGCTATGAAACACCGCCTCTACAGCGTGTCTAATCCAGTAGCCCCGACCACCGACTCATGGAGCTGATCGGCTCGTGCTAGCTGGTCAACAACAATAAACATGTTACGAGGAAGATATTGCGCTATTCCTGGTTGTGGAAGAACACAGTCGCTGCATAAGCGTCCTTTGGATCCTAATATTAGGAATGTGTGGTTGAACTTTATTTTTAATGAAGTTCCAGCTCATGGGGGGAAGACATGTTCACTTAATTTCACTGCGGAATCGTTTGTAAACAAATCTCTGGTTGATGCTGGATTTGTATCGGTCAGGAATGGTGCAACACACTTATGTGAGTAAAACATGTTTTTATATGTAATAGTATTGCATTGTTATAGATCGTACGTGTCTAACAGAACATACCTTTAGCACGCTGGACTCAGACATGTATGGGCCAGGACTCGCAAAGCCTGGCAGGCCGATGAATCTCATCTCATAATATTCCGTTCTTGATCTGTGCTATTGTCTTTCTCTCGACATGACATTTGAAGGGTGGTGTGTGTGTGTGTGTGTGTGTGTGTGTGTGTGTGTGTGTGTGTGTGTGTGTGTGTGTGTGTGTGTGTGTGTGTGTGATGGTTTGCTCTTATCTCATGAAATATGGATGTCTTATCCACTCCTAGCCGTGGGCGTTTACTTCCAAGTCTCCAGTGCATCACACCCATCAAAACCCAGAGTTTTGGAGAGAGCCTCAAAACCAGTGTAGAAAATAGCCTATTACTTATTAGTTATGATGTTTTTGAATGTAAAAACCACACAAACATCATTAGTTGACCTCAGACAACAGTATAAAAAAATTAACATGACACCATTTTTGTTTTTTATGTGGTTACACATTTTTTATCTATTAAATGTGACCATGGACCACAAAACCAGTCATAATAAGGCTTTTTTTTTTTTTTTAAATGGGCCTAGATACAACTGTTTGAAAATCTGGAATCTGAGGGTGCAAAAAAAAAAAAAAAATCAAACTATTTAAAAAAAAAACCTTTAAAGTTGTCTAAATGAACTCCTTAGCAACGCGTATTACTACTAATAATATACATTATTAGGAAATTTACAAAATATCTTCATGGAATATGATCTTTACTTCATATCCTAATGATTTTAGCATAAAAGAAAAATCAATAATTTTGACCCAAACAATGTAATGTTGACTATTGCCACAAATATACCCATGCGACTTACTGGTTTTGTGGTCCAGGGTCACAAATGTCTTGAGAACCTACTGATTTTTGTATTTTTGAAATTGAAAAAACAGGACGCAAATGACATCTTGCACTTTCAGGTTAAAAATGGCTTTGCCTGCTGTTACATTAAAAATAAGGTGGATAACTGCACCTTTTATGTTTTTTTAGGTCTCAAAGTCACCCAAAAAAATTGAAACTAGAGTTACAGGAGCCTCCATTTCATTGAAATCTTGTTTTGAGAAGGATGAAAATGTCACCTGCTCCCCAAACCCATCTGCTGTTCCAGAGACGCCTGACAGTCTGAGGACCGAGAACCCTTCCGACACTTCATATGAGAACCGATCGCCTGTGTCCCGTGGTCTACATGCTAAAGGTGTCAGGGGTAAACCTAGCCTGATGGCACGTAAGCTGATGCAGCCACAGAACAACAGCAGTCCAGAGTCAGAGGACACTTTTGAGTTTAAGAATGGTGTACATCACCTGGGCTCTGCAAAGAGGTTGTTGCACAGCTCAGAAAACATCCAGAGTGCCAAGCGGTCCAGGACCACGCAAGTTCAGAAACTACCTGAATGCGACACAAACTTACCAGTGTCTAAGCAAAAGGAGTCTTTGAGAACGATCTCTGTAATGTTCCCGAAGAGTTCTGAGGAAAAAAACAAAGCTGCGTCCGTTAGTTTTGAGGCTAGCAGACTGACAACTGGACCTTATGTGAAAATGAATGGAAAAACAAATGGTTTCTCAAAGCTCTCCAAAAAATCCACTAACCAACTGAGCTTTAGTACCAGTGAGAAAGAGAATTCACTTGCTCTTAATGTGAAGCCGGAGATAGGTATAGGTGCAGTTTCTGGAACAAATGACTTGGATCTTGTGATGTCATATAGCTCATGGATAAAACATGGGTCTACTGAAGAAAAGGAGACTTTTCTCAACTGTCCTATTACCAAGAAGAGGCCAATAAGTTCTGCTGAGATTCAAGTGAATGAAAAAATTGCTGATGAAAAGACTCTGCCAGCACCATTTGAGGAGGATTTTACTGATTTGATAGACGATTGGTTTGATGATGGCATGGAGCAAAAATCTGAGGCGCCAAAACCCAAGAAGTTCAGCCATGAGTATGACTATTTCATTCAACCTATTTATGTGTACATAAGTGAGCTTTTATTTGATGTTTTTTTGTTTATTAAAACTGTACATATATTTTTGTTTGACTTTTAGAAAAACTAAAGGCATACCAGAGCATGTTATACTGGCCTCTGGTGTTCATAACCGATACTGGGTACTGGATGTACAAGACGTCACCTCATCACGAAGTTGCACCGAAAAACACTTAACTATCACCTGCTCAAAGATGACACAGTCCGCAGAGACTTGTATTCTCAAAGATGGCTGGTACAAAATGTTACTTGTCTATGAGAGCTTCTTGAGAGAGTTCTTTCTTTTTGACTGTCTTTGTTTTTGAACTTTTCAAGCTCCTTTTTTTTTTAAAGGGAGAGTTCTCCGGTTAAAGTGGGGGACATCATTCACTTGGAAGGGAGGTGTGTTTCTGGCTTGTGGACGATTGATAGAGACTCTGGTTTCCTGGTTCTGCTGCCTGACCTGCTGATATCTGGGACCAGTATTGCCAGCAGTATTCGCTGTATGAGGCGAGGAGTGCTGGGAGAGATGTTTAAGGTGTGGACATTTTTATGATGTAAATGTGCCTCACTGTCATCTAAAAGTTTAATTCATTTTTTTTTAAAATTAAATTAATACTTTTATTCAGGCTGCATGCATTTAATCAAAAGTAAATTACATTAATAATGTTGCAAAAGTAAAGTATAAAATAAATGCTGTTCGTCTGAACGTTATATTGATCAAAAAATCCTGAAAAATATTTTTCCCTTAAATGATTGCTATGTTCCTTAATTGTCTTACAGTACATCAAATTTTAGTGCTTAAAATAATCCAAAATATTGTGTGTTATTTTTAAACAGGCATTTGATGGTGGATCTAAGCAGATGCTAAATGGTACCATAGTTCATGATATCTTCCAAAAAGCAGCTATGTCCTCAGATTTCTCTCCAGAGAGGATACAGAAATTTGCCTCAGAGGCCCTAAAAAACCCCAACTACCTCGGACAAATGTAAGTGCTATTAGGCAACATAAATTCCTTGGTTAGAGGCACAACTTATTTCGTAGTATTACAGCATTTGACCAGAGTAATGAAGCTCCTATTGTTGCTCCTATATTGTGAAATGTCTTGTGCTTGATTAATTAGGTACAGTCTAAAGCTGACTCAGGCTGACATGAGACAAGAGGTTGACGAATATCTTCCAACTTTATCTGAGTGGGCAAAACACTACCTCCACACTTCACCACAGGCTGGACAAAAGCAGCTCACCCTGAAACTGTGAGTGTTTATAGTTCTTCAAACAAGCAATTGCAGCATACCAAGCAGGCTCTCAGCTTTTTTCTGGTTTGTTCATTATGGATTAACTTAATGGTTTGTGTGGTTATTATTTCCCATCAGGCCCAGTGACGGGGCTCTGAGCAAGCAAGATGCAACCTGTAGCTTGACTGTCACAGATTTTGCGGACATCGAGGAAAACATCTGGTGTCCAAGTTTTGGCCTGAAGGGGAAGATAGATGTCACAGCTGGAGTCAGGATTCATCGGAGAGGCAGAAAGCCCCTAGAAAGGATTGTGCCACTGGAGCTAAAAACCGGCAAGGAGTCCAACTCCATTGAGCATCGCAGTCAAGTACAAAATGTTTCAGAAAATGCTTTAGAATGTCACATACAAAAAAAAAAAACACTTCTTATTACAGACATTTTATTTGCATTCTAGGTTATTCTGTACACATTGATGAGCTCAGCTAGACGTTGTGATCCAGAGGCAGGTTTCCTTGTCTACTTGAAGACTGGCAGTCTACATCCTGTTGTGGGCAACCACATGGACAGGAGAGGTTGGTTTGTTTTTTATAAATGTACTGTATATCCAAATATTTTGTCATCATTTACACACCCTCATGTTGATCTAAACCCATAAGACTTTAATTTATCTATAGAAAACAAATGAAGATATTTTGATTATGCCGTTAAGGATCTTGTAGAAGCTCAAACATGCTTTCTTGATAAGCAAAAAAAAAACGGACTGGTGCTCACATATCAGGCAATCCTCCATTACCATATTTCATGTACTTTGTGCGTTGATCGATATTTGTATGTGATTACCCTCAATTATATTGTTTCATCATAAAACGTGATAATGTCTCTCATTTGAATTGTCTTCACATTCTTTTTGAAGCAGGGAAATTCAAGGGACAGAAATCCCATGGATTTCATTGAATATATCTACATTTGTGCTTCAAAAACTAAATGGACTCATGATTTGGGAGTGGCATGAGGGTGAACAATGAATGACAGAATTTTCATAGCCCTTTAAATCAAGTAGTTTCATACAAATGTACATAAAGATGATGTACTTGTCATAGCAATGTAACATCACATATAAGCTTACATCCTACTTATGACTATGCTGATATTTTTTTACATCACAGAGCTGATTAAAATAAGGAACTCTTTGGCTCATCACATCGGCAACAACCTGGTCAAGGTGGATGGTAGAAGTCATATGGCCCCATTGCCTCCCATTGTATCTGACCACCAGGCTTGCAAGTACTGTCCTCAGAAAAGAAACTGTGCAGTTTACAACAGGTAGTGTTTTTATCTCTTCGTGTGTAATTTTCCATTACAACGAAGTTCTTTAAATAGTAGAGCTTTAGCTAAAATGTATAATTTGTGTAGAGCTGTGGAGAGAGATCCAGTGGGGAGCTTTAGTGAAGATCCACAGGCTTTCGTGCAGTCAGAGAGTGAGCACCTCAGCCAGATGCACCTCCAGTACTTCAGCCACTGGCTCCTGCTCTGCACGCTGGAGGCTTTCACCATGGAGAATAAAGGAGGTCGGCGTAATATCTGGCTTCAGACTTCCCAGCAAAGGTGGGTGTTTTCTAAAATGTGAGTTGTACATGTTGTTCACCCAAAATGTAAATGATTGATTGATTTACTTACTTTCATGTTGTTTCAAACCATTTGGAAGGCTTTCATTCATCTTTGAAACACAAATGAAGATATTTTTATTGAAACCTGAGAGATTTCTGTCCCTCTATTGAAAGTCCATTCCACTAATGTTCCATGAATGTACTCCAGGGTTTCTACTGATACGAAGCCATATTCTAATCGCTGAAGTAACCCTTTAAGCACCTAGGCCTGCAGACTGCAGTCTGGCAAGTACCGATCTCCTGGCAACTGCCAAACCCAGACTTGTCCATCAGATTGCCAGACAGAGAAGTGTGATTTGTCACTCCAGAGAACACTGCTCTAGAGTCCAGTGGCGGCGTGCTTTAAACCATCATGGAAACCCATTCCATGAAGCTCTCTATGCACTTTTCTCGAGCTAATTTGAAGACCACACAAAGTTTGTAAGTCTGTGGCTTGGCGACTTCTGCGCTCTGTGCGTCTCAGTATGCGCCGACCCCGCTCTGTGATTTAACGTGGTCTACCACTTCGTGGCTAAGTTGCTGTTGTACCCAATTGCTTCCACTTTATTATAATACCACTAACAGCTGACTGTGGAATATTTAGTAGTAAGGAAATTTCAGAAATTGACTTATTGCACAGGTGGCAACCTATCACGGCACCACTTGAATTCACTGAGCTCCTGAGAGCGACCCATTCTTTCACAAATGTTTGTAGAAGCGTCTGCATGTCTAGGTGCTTGATTTTATACACCTGTGGCCATGGAAGTGATTTGAACACCTGAATTCAATGATTTGGAAGGGTGTCCCAATACGTTTGGCAATGTAGTGTATATTAACATTTCTATTTATTGTTTTATTTAATATGAATTTAGATAAACTCAGATTATGACAAATATCCCCACCCCCTCCCTCATGAATTTCAGACCCTAAGAAGATTAACAGTGTTTGTTTAAATTAATTGAATGGTTTTGTCCTTAATGAATGTCCCTGATGCATCCCTGTTCTTTTGTTGCTCATTCTCAGGGAGAAAAGTGGTGGTTGTGCGGGTAACATGCGGTTAGCTGGAGGCGTCAGTGTCCTATCTGATGGTGTATATAAGCACAGCTTTGAAAGGAAGGAAAGTGAACAGACTCTCACCGGGCTGATAGTGGGCGACAGGATTGTGGTTAGCGATCAAGACTCTGTGCTTATAGGTCTGGCCACAGGATACGTCACAGAAATAACAGTCAGTGGCGTGACTTGCTCTTTGGACAAGTAAGTATCTTGCAGATGCTTTTCATGATGTTGATCATTTTGTAATTCATTTGACCTGAATCTGAAGTGTTCATCAAAGCCTAATACCACATTCTTATCGTTTCAGAAACCTCTCTAAGTATTGCTCAAGCACAGTTTTCCGGCTGGACCAGGATGAAGGTTCAGGTGGTCTTAGCACTCATCTAGGAAACCTGTCTATGTTAATGGAGAACTCTCCAACAAGGTTTAATCATCAGTTTCTTTTTGTTGTCTCTTAAATTGTTTTTTTTTTTTTTTTTGTTCTATGTGAAAAGCTCAATTTGTACATTTTCATGCAGTGAAAGATTGAGGGAGTTGATTGTGGAATTCAGGCCTCCCCAGTTCATTGACAGCCTCAGCAGTGTTTTGCCACGAGATGCCAAGGACACTGTGGCCAACATTCTGAAAGGTGTGTTGATACACCGCCTTCTCCTGTCTTCTCTCACTGAACCATAATTTCACTCTTTCTGCAGTGAGCTGTTTTCAAATATGCCCTTGATGTGTTCTTGTGAATAAGAGCATCTTTGCTCCTACTTGATGTTTCAATCATATTTTGCTTCTCAGGACTCAATAAACCACAGAAACAAGCAATGAAAAAAGTACTACTGTCCAGAGATTACACGCTTATTGTGGGAATGCCAGGTACTGGGAAAACTACCACCATTTGTACACTGGTAAGAGCTAATTTATGAATTCGGTTTATATTCACTAAAACATGCATAAATGAATGTAAACCTTTTGTTTACAGGACTTTTTTCCTCCCTCTTTCTGACCCGTAGAATGAAACTGATTGTTTATGCTAGTGGTTTCTATATGCAAACAAAGGAAAGCAATTCATCTGACATTTCTTTTGCTCTTCCTTGATTTATAGGTACGGATACTCCATGCTTGTGGTTTTAGTGTTCTTCTAACTAGCTACACCCACTCTGCTGTGGACAACATCCTACTGAAACTGAAGAGGTTTAAGATCGGCTTCCTGCGACTGGGTCGTACTCAAAAAGTGCACCATGACATCTTGCCCTTCACAGAGGAGTCATGTCGTGCTAGAGGCATGCAAACACTAGAAGAGCTGGAACAACTGTACAGTAAAGAAGTAATGCATATTGAAGTCCTCTCAGTCCTCTCAGTCTTATACAATATGTAAACACATACACTACAATTCAAAAGTTTGGTCTCTATAAGATTTATAATGCTTTTTAAAAGTCTCATGCTCGCCAAGATGGCATTTATTTGATTTATTAGAATTTTCAGCAGCCGTTAATCCAGTCTTCATTGTCATATGATCCTTCAGAAATGAAACCATTCTAATATGCTGATTTGGTGCTCAACATTTCTTATTCTTATTATCAATGTTGAAAACAGTTGTGCTTCGGAATAATATTATGCTGAATATATTTATGCAAATTTTGCAATTTCAGGATTCATTAATGTGTAGAAAGTTAAAAAGAACAGCATTATTTGAAATAGAAATATATTTAAATGTTTTTACGGTTATTTATGATCAATTTAAATGGCTAAAACAAAAACTAATAATTACTTAAGTATTAAAATAAAAACAAATCCAAACTAGAGAGAGAGAGAGAGAGAGAGAGGCGTAGAGGATATTGGGCAAATGACAGTTCCACATTAATTATCACTGTAAATATCATTACTTTTTTCTTTTCTTTTTTTAGCTGATCGTGGCCACCACCTGTATGGGGGTAAAGCACCCAATATTCAGCCGCAGACGCTTTGACTTCTGTATTGTGGATGAGGCGTCTCAGATCAGTCAACCTGTGTGTTTGGGACCACTGTTCTACGCCCAGCGCTTTGTCCTGGTTGGAGACCATCAACAGCTTCCTCCTATTGTGCAGAATGCAGAAGCCAGGTAGTACACTTTTGTCCTCATTTAGTTGAACTTTAGCAAGAATTTTTATTTTGTGTCATTGAATACAGCGTTTTAATCACCAAACTGAAGCTGCCAATTTAAACCCTCATCATATTATTACCCGTCCCTAACCCATTATTTGACCACAATATTTTTTTAACTCAGGACCTTGGGCATGGATGAGAGTTTGTTTAAGCGTCTGGAGCACCACAGTGATGCAGTTGTTCAGCTGAATGTGCAATACCGAATGAACAGGTGGGGATGTACACCTATCAAACGTTCAGGCTGTACTTATGTTATTGTTAAATTGCAAATAAAAATATGGGAAGATAAACATTCAGACTAATCCTTTGTAATATTAAGTACCTCTAACTAAGTAGAATACTGATAGGTGATTTTTTTGAATACATTTTGGAATCTTCACAACCACCAGCTGCAGCTGTGCAGCTTTTACACACATTGTTTTGTGTCCTGCAGTGCGATCATGTCCCTGAGTAATGCTCTGATGTATGAGGGCCGACTGGAGTGTGGTTCTGAAAGGACAGCAAGCGCAGTGCTGCAGCTGCCCAGCAGAGCTCAGGTTGAAAAGGAGCTGGACCTGTATGTGTGTCAGCCACAGTACAGTGCTTGGGTCCAGGCTGCACTGGAGCCCAATAGTCCTGTCTGTTTCCTGGACACTTCTGAGGTCAGTCTTACTTCTTTTTTGTCTTCTTTTTTTCCCCCTTTTTTTTAACGAATTCTTAAGCCAGCGGCATGCAGCAACAGTAACATGATTCTATTAATTTTCAATGGTAAGCTGGCGACGTGAGTGACCTGATGTGGGTACTTTGTCCAGCAATGAGAATTATTGACAAATGTTTCCCTTTGTGCAAATAAAGTGTGACCTTTGTTAGTGACAAGCAATAGGAGTGACAACTGTGACAACTGTGCAAAAGAAACTGTATACAGTAGTATTGTTACATTCAAATTAGAAGATTTTAAGCAGTAGGAGTGAGTTAATTTGTGATTAAAAAATTGTTCATCTGGTTAATGATTTAATGCACTAGCACTGATGTACTTTATATAGCAACTATCTCCAACAGCAGAATGTTACTTTACAATCCTTTTTAAAACTTATTCCCAGTCAAATCAGAATAATATCTTAGTTTTCCTGCAGTATATAAAGATATGATTCCTAAAGATATGTCCAGAGTGCACTCTACTATTAAAGGAACTGTATGTAAGAAATGTATTTCAATGAATCCTAAAATGGCCCTGATATGTCACTAGACATTAAGAAATCATGTTAATTTCAAATACTTGTACCACTGACAACATTAGTCCAGCCAGGACAGCTCTCAACTGATGTTGATGTTGACATGTTTAGTTAGCCTGAAGCTCCATCCTCCACCTGTCTACCAATCACGAATTCAGTAGTGTTTTGGCACCCAGGTTGCCAGATCTGCTCTAGTAACCACAGCTGCAGCTACAACAAATGTTCCTGCTGTATCCTTCAGCCTATCTGGCAAACTCGAGTTAGGGGGGAGAGGGTAGATGCCGCTCTACAGTCATTTGAAAGGGATTGCAGTACCAGTTTTGGCCAGAATCTTACATACATTTCCTTTAACAACAGAGTGACTTCACAGTACAGAGGCTAGTGACATGCTGCAGCGATAAAGCCGCTGGCGGTGTGAACAGGGCTTTAGATTTTCTCATTTTACCTATTATGGAATCCTGCATTTTCTTTTCATACCTTATCATCATATAATGCACCTTTCTTCAGGTTCCCGCCCCTGAGACTGTGGAGAAAAGTGGAATCAGCAACCACACAGAAGCCATCTTGGTACAAGCCCTTGTCACTCTGCTGCTCAAGGTCCGAACATGCCATTGGTTGTTTGAAACGCACTGAAATGTTTTATCTAATGCTTGAAATGAAATGGTAAATTGAAATGTTTCATAGGCTGGATGCAGAGCATCTGATATTGGGGTCATTGCTCCATATCGGCAACAGCTGAAAGCCATCTCCAGTCTGCTGCAGGGAGATGCCTTTAAAACTCTGGAAGTCAACACTGTGGACAAATACCAAGGTCGTGACAAGAGTGTCATCATTGTGTCCTTTGTTAGAAGCAACCCTGAGGGCAACGTAAGTGGCCTTCCTTCTGAATTTATACAAGGCAGATGTGTTTGTACGATGGTCTTTACTATTACCTGTGGCTGTGGTGATTAACGAAGAACCATTATGCACTAGATTATTTTCATTATTCTAAAATGTCAAATTTTTCAGCTGGGAGAGTTGCTCCAGGACTGGCGTAGACTGAATGTGGCCATCACTAGAGCCAAACACAAGCTCCTCATGCTGGGCTCGGCACCCACCCTTCGCCGATACGCGCCACTAGAGAAACTCCTCCGTCACCTTCAACAGGAAAATATGATATCCTTTACAGCTGCATTTACTTTTGAGAAGCATGTCATCCAGGTTTATTCAGTCTTTTAATGTGACTTTTTGTCACTCTTTCATTGAAAATGGCACAATTGTTTTTTAAATTCTCCTTAATTTAAGTCACATCTTCCAGCTACCTCCTGCCGCCATTGAGGCACTACCCGGAATCCACTTGGGATGAAAACAAAAACCTCTTCTGCTACTTGGTGTACAGCACAAAGATAATGCTGTGAAACAATTACTTGAATTTTTTTACGTGAAATGGTGCACATTAGCTTCAAATAACTAGGCAGCTTTTCTTTTGTTTTAATGATGGGCGTCAAATTGAATAATAAATCAGTGGTGACAGGCCCCAGTACATAATCTTCACCAAATTGAATCCTACCTCATATAACATGTTTTTTAAAAATCATTACAGTTTTATCTATGTAGTGTCATATACTTGTTTAATGTTATTTCTCCTGTTTTAAGAATTAAGATTTTGTTTAATAAAAAAATTGCACAAAAAAATGTACATTCTCAAGTTTCCTTTTCCTCCCCATAACTGTCGATGAATTAACATGCATAATAAATAGAAAATATTTAGCAGGTTTATAAATAAGCAATATCACAGGAGGAGTAGATCTACAAATAAGCAATATCACAATTTAGCCACTAACGGTAAGGAGCTCACACATCCTAAAACTAAACAATTTACATATTGTTACCTAATGGACATATACAGGGAGTGCAGAATTATTAGGCAAATGAGTATTTTGACCACATCATCCTCGTTATGCATGTTGTCTTACTCCAAGCTGTATAGGCTGGAAAACCTACTACCAATTAAGCATATTAGGTGATGTGCATCTCTGTAATGAGAAGGGGTGTGGTCTAATGACATCAACACCCTATATCAGGTGTGCATAATTATTAGGCAACTTCCTTTCCTTTGGCAAAATGGGTCAAAAGAAGGACTTGACGGGCTCAGAAAAGTCAAAAATAGTGAGATATATTGCAGAGGGATGCAGCAGTCTTAAAATAGCCAAGCTTCTGAAGCGTGATCATCGAACAATAAGCGTTTCATTCAAAATAGTCAACAGGGTCGCAAGAAGGGTGTGGAAAAACCAAGGCGCAAAATAACTGCCCGTGAACTGAGAAAAGTCAAGCGTGCAGCTGCCAAGATGCCACTTGCCACCAGTTTGGCCATATTTCAGAGCTGCAACATCACTGGAGTGCCCAAAAGCACAAGGTGTGCAATACTCAGAGACATGGCCAAGGTAAGAAAGGCAGAAAGTCGACCACCACTGAACAAGACACACAAGCTGAAACGTCAAGACTGGGCCAAAAAATATCTCAAGACTGATTTTTCTAAGGTTTTATGGACTGATGAAATGAGAGTGAGTCTTGATGGGTCAGATGGATGGGCCCGTGGCTGGATTGGTAAAGGGCAGAGAGCTCCAGTCCGACTCAGACGCCAGCAAGGTGGAGGTGGAGTACTGGTTTGGGCTGGTATCATCAAAGATGAGCTTGTAGGGCCTTTTCGGGTTGAGGATGGAGTCAAGCTCAACTCCCAGTCCTACTGCCAGTTTCTGGAAGACACCTTCTTCAAGCAGTGGTACAGGAAGAAGTCTGCATCTTTCAAGAAAAACATGATTTTCATGCAGGACAATGCTCCATCACACGCGTCCAAGTACTCCACAGTGTGGCTGGCAAGAAAGGGTATAAAAGAAGAAAATCTAATGATATGGCCTCCTTGTTCACCTGATCTGAACCCCATTGAGAACCTGTTGGTCACTGATTTGTTTTTGTTTGGTTTTTGAATGTCAGAAATGTATATTTGTGAATGTTGAGATGTTATATTGGTTTCACTGGTAAAAATAAATAATTGAAATGGGTATAAATTTGTTTTTTGTTAAGTTGCCTAATAATTATGCACAGTAATAGTCACCTGCACACACAGATATCCCCCTAAAATAGCTAAAACTAAAACTTCCAAAAATATTCAGCTTTGATATTAATGAGTTTTTTGTGTTCATTGAGAACATGGTTGTTGTTCAATAATAAAATTAATCCTCAAAAATACAACTTGCCTAATAGTTCTGCACTCCCTGTAGGTGCTATGTTTATGTATAAGGTCTAAACTACATTTCTCGCCTAAAACACTTTCAAAACTACATTCCGTGACACAACAACAGTAGTATTTTGTAGAAGTATGGAGTCTGCTTATCCGCCATGATGCTCCCTGTGAGAAATGCTGCAAACGGTGAAACCGTTTCCGTGGTGATACTGGTAGACTATCTCATGTCTGGAAAAGGTTCTCTACCAATCAGATTCAAGAACCAGATTTAACTGTTGTATACATTTTATTAAATGGCACAACTTTAGAATTTACCTTCATGTTAATATATAGTGAAAATTAAATGCACTCGATTTCCCCCAAAACTATTCGCAAATTCAATAAATCGGTCCTGCGGGTTTGTCTAGATTTTAAGAGCTCCCTGAAGGATGATCTTCGCCTGACCAATGATGTCCAGTCGCCCGTCATCTCTTATCTCCAGCTTTACCTCACCTCCACGACTGGAACACTGGTAAGCTAGAAAAACAAATATAGGGGAAATAAATGTCTTATCCTGAGCAGTTTTTTTGTGTGTTAATGTTAGCATCACTTTACAGAGTTAATCATCCTTGAAAGTTAATTTTAAAACTTAATCATCGATGTAAACTAGAGTCAGTATTTCCCCTCTACTCTATATATTCTTATTGTTTTTTCATTCCAGTAAGATGACATGATGCAGTGAACGAAAATGAGGCTGTTACCAATCATTTTCTTTTTCTCCAGCTTCTCAGACCAGTAACCAGCAAGGACTGTATGTGCAGACCCTTTTAGAAATAAAGTTGTAGTGCGATGCATTGATTTCTCTTGTGCATGTCTAGTAAACCCATCATGAAGATTTGTAATATTTATGAGTTTACATTGTACATATTTGAAATTACTCACCAGTGACTGGATCTTCAGGGACACCAACCCAGGGTGCGAAGATACGGGAGTAGAAGTCATATCCAGACTGAGAGGTCTGTGTTCCTTTTAATGTAATGATGAGACTTTTAATCTTACCAGTGGTCTCGTTTCTCAGAAGGGTCTCTGCCTCAGGCCTCAAAGACATAAGTTCAGACCTGCCAACATTGAACGATTAAAAACAATGCAGAGTGTGTTTAGCATACTGGATGTTGTAAATTGTAGATGGATCTTCATTCTCTGACTGAATGTTGCACTAAAACATGTAAAATGTACATAGAATTTGCTATCTTCTTTTTTTGTTAATTTCGGAAATGTCCAATACCTGTCGCATGTGTCAGATAGACGAATCATCAGTTTCTTTGTGGTTGGACTGTAGCACACATCTTGGATGGGTAAGTCTCCAACAGCAGCCTGAAAATGTAAGACAAAAGGGTGACATAAAATATTTTCTGCTTGTGTCATACTAAAAACAAAATGCTAACTGGCAGCGTTACCTTCAACAGAGCCTTGATTTCATGTTGGTCCTGCAAATATTCAAACCAAAAGCAACTACTTAATTAATAATGAGACTACTTTAGTTTTGTTGAAGAAAGGGTCCACAAGATTGGTCATACCTGGGGCTTTGGTTTGTTTACGGGGAAGTCCATTATTAGAGATTCTTCATGCTGGCGCACATTGAGCTCCCCACTCATAGTCTCAAACACCACAACAGGGTTGATATTCTCTGTGTGATGATATTGCGCTTTTAGAATGGTTACTAGTCCATTGTTTTTTTGGTAAAATATTAACATCAGGATGAGCGTTTCTTACTTTTAACGTAAAAGAGCACTGCTGCTGAGGCCAGTGTTGCATGTCCACACAGTGGAACCTCACTTTTGGGGGTAAACCAGCGTAGCCCAAACCTTGCACCTTTCAAAATACATTAAACCCAAAAGCTGACATCTAGATTTGAGTTGTGTGACTATTTCAACATGAATGTCAAAAGCAGAATACCTGAGGAAAAATCTATTGAATTCCGTCTTGTGATGAAAGCAGTCTCTGACAAATTCATCTCAGCAGCAATGCTTTGATAAAGATCATCTTGCAACTCCTAAATGTATTGCATATCAAATTTTATAACCATGATTAACTAATCTATAAGTTAATGCATTTACAAGATAGTTTAATACTTACATTCTCTAGAAGACATATTGCAGCAGGATTACCTTTGAAAGGTACATTGGTAAAAGCATCAACAGTAAATATTGGAATCTCCATTGATTACAGCTCTTCAGGTCTAGTTTTTTTCTTCTTTTTTTCTTGTACCTTTATTTTACAGCAGTATTTGAAATCAAGTTAGACTTTGAACCTTATGATATAACAGCTTAGGTTAAAGGTACAGACTTGAGATTTCAAAACATATTTTTGGATGGACTTTTCAGTGTTATATTATAACACCCACAGTGTAAAAAAATCCAACTCATTTTTATGTTTTGTATGACAAATTCAGCTTTTAAATTGTATTCAACTATTTAACATGAAAAACGTTTAGATAACTCAAACAAAGTTTGTACAACTATTGACCCTAAGTTGAGAACACTGTTCTGCAGTGGTTGCCTTAAACTTTTAAGTTTTCTCAACTTTTTTTTATTTATTTATTTTTTAAACAGTGCATAGTTTAAGCTTTTTTAAGTATTTGCATAAAATGATGATGCTAAGCTGTCATTTCATATCTTTCAAGCATTTACAGGCAGACATGAGCATCACACATTTGCTGCAGATTTTTTTGGCTGCACATTCATGCACACGTGTCCCGTTCCACCACATCCCAGATGCTTTATTGGATTGAGAACTAGCACGGTATATATAAAGTGGCTGTGTGTGTATGTACACTCCCTATGACTGTAACACTGGTTTGCCTCGTCCTGGATTTATGTAAAAAGAAATAGCCTTCTCAATAGACAATTGTATGAATATTTTGCAATAAAATGATTTAAACATTCATTTGATTGAAGAGATTTATAGTTTTTAATCATATAGTAAAAGTGATTACAACATGTAATTTAGTCCCCTAATCTCAATGTATTACAATTTTGGCTATATTAGAAAAGTCAGTTTTTAGATTTTTATAATAAAAAAAAACCCAAATGTACATGATCCCTATTAAACAATTCATAATTCAATGAGTAGATTGTGCAAGTTGTCTAGATTTTAAGAGTTCCCTGAAGAACGATCTGTGCCCGACCGCTGATATTGAGTCGACCATCATCCCTGAGCTCCAGCTCCATTTCCCCTCCACGACTGGAGCACTGGTAAGCTGGAAAAAACAAATAAAGTAGAGATACATACTTTATTATGAGGTAAAATATAGTGTTTTATGCATTTTATTCAAGCTTTATGAGAAAACATTTAATTAATTTATGTGGAATGACATCAGCTTAATTTTAATGTGGAATCTGATTTTTATAGTACAAAAATGGCCTTTACCTAACATTTTCTTTTTATTCAGCTTTTCGGACCAGTAGCCAGCAAGAACTGTGTGTGCAGACCCTTTAAAAAAAGTAAAGTATTTTAAAAGCATGAATCAAATTCATATGACATTATGATGACTAGGTGTCTTTGTAAATTTCCATTAGAATTCATGGCTTTACATTCCTATGTTGAAACGTCTATATATTTCTCCACATGTATTGTAGGTTTTGAATTTAGAGACCTATGTTGATCATCTCAGCTCACCCGTGACTGGATCTTCAGGGATACCAACCCAAGGGGCAAAGTAACGGGAGTAGAAGTCATATCCAGGCTGTGCATTCGGAGCTCCTTTCATTGTAACAATGACGCCTTTAATCCTCCCAGTATATTCGTTTTTCAGCAGGGCTTCTACCTCCGGCCTCAAAGATGTAAGTTCAGATCTGCCAACAACAAACAGTTAACAACAACTTTCAGTCAGACACTCTTAGAAGAAAAGATTTCAATATAGATCCCTAGAGTTCTTGACTCTTTTAAAGCTGTGGAATGTGTTTTTTTTTTAAGGTTAGTATGGCATTTCTGAAACATTCTTTCAACTTATTTTTTTATTAACAACTCAACATTTATAGGAACATTGATTTCAACACTGAAGGAAAGTGAAACAACTAGAACAGAAAATACAACTACTTCCAGTCACAGTTGATTTTATTTCTTTCAAAAAGGTTATTATTGAGATATAAAGAGGTATGTTGCTGTTTGGTTGAAAATAAGATTAACCAGAAATAATTTTAGATTTAGTCATTGATTGAGTCGGGCACTTGACCCTTAAATTTGACTTAAGTTTACTTATGTCTCTTATGCATTGCTTAAGAAAGAGAAAGATAAAAAATCTGATTGATATTTGTTTTTTATTTGTCAAATTGCTGCTTTTTCTGTAGTTTAATGACCTGTTTAAATAGTTATAAAGTTAGGAAAAAAAAGACATTGTTGACATCTGTGAACAATGTTGTGTAGTGTCTAAATAACACCGTAGTTAATAACTTCCTGCTCACAATATGTTTTCATAATATCTGATTGTCTAAGTATTCAAATTAATTATCAAAACACACTGCTGATCAGTGATTAGACTTGTGATCAATGGGGGTTTGTAACGATTAAGTCCGCTGGAGGCAAGTTGAAGAACCCAAGTGCAGTTTTATTCAAAAATCCAAACATTAAAAAAAGCCTTGGCTAACATAGCATGGCTAGACAGAGAACTGAGAAGCAGGTTACACAAAACAATACTGGACAAAGACACAGGGCAAGCATGAGGGCTTAAATACACAAGACTAATGACAAGACAAGACACACCACAACCATGATCAAACAATGAACCAATGACAGAACATGACCAGATCAGATGAGGGCATAGGAATCGCATGACAAACAGGAACACATGACAAAGCTACGGAACATGAACAAAACCATTACAGGGTTGTACTTGCATCAATCTTATTTTCTTTCTTGTTATATTTAAGAAATGCCTGCATGTCTGGCAATACCTGTTGCATGTGTCAGATAGACGAATCATCAGTTTCTTTGTTGTTGAACAGTAGCACACATCCTGGATGGGTAAGTCTCCAACAGCAGCCTGAAAATTAACATAAAAATTAATGTTTCTCCTTATGTCCTAACATGATAAATTACTCCCTGGAAAACATACTTTCAACAGATCCTTGATTTCACGTTGGTCCTGAAAATTAAACAAAAAAGGTTTAGACCAAGAGCAACTACTTGATTGATAATGAGATTCTGCATTAGTTTTGTTGAAGAAGGGGTACACAAAATGTCTTTTGGTCATACCTGGGGCTTTGGTTTGTTTAAGGGGAAGTCCATTATTAGAGATTCTTCATGCTGGCGCACATTGAGCTCCCCACTCATAGTCTCAAACACCACAAAAGGGTTGATATTCTCTGTGTGATGATATTGCGCTTTTAGAATGGTTACTAGTCCATTGTTTTTTTGGTAAAATATTAACATCAGGATGAGTGTTTCTTACTTTTAACGTAAAAGAGCACTGCTGCTGAGGCCAGTGTTGCATGTCCACACAGTGGAACCTCACTTTTGGGGGTAAACCAGCGTAGCCCAAACCTTGCACCTTTCAAAATACATTAAACCCAAAAGCTGACATCTAGATTTGAGTTGTGTGACTATTTCAACATGAATGTCAAAAGCAGAATACCTGAGGAAAAATCCATTGAATTCCGTCTTGTGATGAAAGCAGTCTCTGACAAATTCATCTCAGCAGCAATGCTTTGATAAAGATCATCTTGCAACTCCTAAATGTATTAAAGAAGAAACATTCTTATAAGAGATTTTGGTAACACTTTACAATAAGGTCGAATTTGTTAACCATAGGAAATGCATTATAAAATATTTTGTACAGCTTTTATTAATGTTGGATAGTAATAAAAAAAATCTTGTTCAAATTAGTTAGCTAATGTTAGATGCAACTTTTGATCTTAAAAATATGTTCGTAAATGATGAGATTAACAAACATAAATAAATAATGTAGAAGTATTGTTCATTATTAGTTTGTTAATATTTTAAGTTCCAACATATTTTAATATTAAGAAACTAGTTTGTGAAAAGAAAGCAGTAAAAATGTATTGTGTTATATAATACTTACATTCTCTATAAGACATATTGCAGCAGGATTACCTTTAAAAGGTAAATTAGTGAAAGCATCAACAGTAAATACTGGAATCTCCATTAGTTGCAGGTGTTTTACTCTAAAGTCTGGAGAGGCAGAGTTTAGCATGACGTTTAGGAATGCACTTTATGCTTCTGGCTTGCTGAGACTTTGACCCCAGTAGTGTAACACCCCATTTTAAAGTTACAGGCAACGAGATTTCAGAACACACACACATGCACACACACACTAGGTCCCCCCAATGTTCAAGACATGGTTACAGCTTTGTGTAATGCTAGTGTAACTCGAAGAAAATGTAACATTTATCGACACTGCATATTTACACTAGTAGGTGGCGGCAAATTACTCCAGTATTGCTAAAACAATAAACTAATGAGATTTAAAGGTGCACTATAGTATTCTTGCAGTAAAATATCCAACAACCAGTAGTCCAATATTATATATTTTGTTCAGTTGAGTACTTACAATATCCCAAATGTTTCCAACTATTTGCAAATTGTGAGAAAATGCTATTTTAACCAAGAAGCCGGGACGTCTGAGCATACCGTCTGAGGGAGTCGCCTGTCAATTGAGTTATATCTGCGTTACCTTCGGTTTCTGAGGTTTTTATTTGGCAGATTTATTTGGCAGCCGCTGAGCGAACGCACAGAGTAACGTCATAACATAATTTTAAAGGTGCCCTAGAATGAAAAATTGAATTAACCTTGCATTGGTGAAATAATAAGAGTTCAGTACATGGACATCACATACTGTGAGTCTCAAACATCATTGCCTCCTACTTCTTATGTAAATCTCGTGAATCCAAAACTCCACGGAAAAAAAAGTGCTTCTCAACATAAACCCAAAAATGACGCAAGCATTGGGGATCATTTATATGCACGCCCCCAACATTTGCATCTCACCAAACATGTGCAGGAGGAAATGGAGCGAATCATCAAAACAAGCTGCTGGCATGGACACACTTCATGTTCCAAGCTGTTCAGGAGACCTGAGGACTTTTCTACCCTTCACACAGATAAAAAATTTCAACAGTCATATGGTTGATGTTTATAATCCGATACCACAACAATTTAATTCAAGATTGTTTGTTTGTTCGGCCCATTTCAAGCAAGCTTCGCTCAGCGTCTTAAACTGAAGAAAGTGGCAACTATATTCCTGCAAGGAGTAAGGTGCAATTTTATCCACTTATTGACTGTTTAAACAATTTCTGATTAAATTGAAAGTTTCTTAGAGACAGCATTGTCTAGATAAAGCAAGGTGCTAGTACAATAACAATAGGACACTCCAAGTAACGTTACCATACAAAACTAAATAGTGTGTCTAATGACAAAGGGTAATATTAGTTTGTATTACAAAATACAACCGTAGATCTTTGCTTAGATCGTTCACTCGATCCTTCTAGCAAACGTCACCTTTTCCACCATATAAGTTAAAACGATAGTCATTTGACAAGGCAAAAAAAAAATTTTTTTTTGAGAACTGAAGTATGGTGTTTCCTATGATGTTTTTGCCGAAAAAAGAAAAAAGACAAGTCTAAAATGTAGGCTGAATGACACGCTTTAAGCAGAACATCTCAAATGGAGATACAATAAAATGCAGCTTACTTTTTATTTGGTGTTTTCAGATAGTCTCCGTCCGCGAGAGCGAGGTCGCGTGTATATGGTTGCCAGATTGGATATGTTTAGGTATAAACCGGAGCTGGGATGGATGGCTGTGGTTAGGACTTTGGTAGGAATGTGATGACCTGGTTCCATTCCTAAAATGATTAATCTTCTGTGTGAGAAATAATCATAAAGTACGGTAAGAAGTGAACATATAGATGACCAACAACAAGAAATAAGGTTTTAGGTTTCACTCGACGCAAAAGTGTTTGCTGTCAAAGCATCAGGAGAAGCATTGGACTGTCTGCAGGTAGGACAAACATGTCCGTCAGACTCCAGCAAACATGTTCTGAGACCAAGAGATTGTGTTGGTTTCAACAAAAACAGCCTGTTTGTTTCTGACTGACGTTTGCTTGAACACTCACATTTGTCGCAGTACCTGCTCCTGTAGCAGGGAATCATCACAGCATCAGTCATCAGGCACTGGATCTTCTGAGGATGAGGATGAAGGGCTGGTCCAACTCCAGGTAGGGTGGCTTTTCTTTCTTCCTGGTAGCGTAGGCCTCACTGAACAGATTAAGCACAAACAAACACAACCAACGTTGTGTACCGTGATGGCGATTGTGAGATTTTAAACACTAGAACAAACGGCAAACATCCATAATGGGAATGACGCATTTCACACTGCGGTCCATCATGACTCGCTTTCTGTTAGGATCCTCCATTTCCGTATGGGTTTACTAGGAGAAATGCTGGGCCTGTGAATTCACCAGTGTCATTCAAACTCTGACCAAACTAGCAGACTAATGGACAAAAGAGCTTAAGTTCACAACAGCCATGTTCTCTGAAAGCCCAGTTTACCCCATTGGCTTGGCAGTTTTTTATGTGATGTCCAGGGATCCTACAGTGGAAAGTTTGGTGGAAAGGAGTCCAAGCAGCTTCATCGCGTCGCTGATAAATGTCAGAATCATGAGCATCTCACACAAATGTCATACATCAACAATGTCTGAACACTCGCCTGCTTGAGTAATAGCACTGGACTGGTACATCACAGCTTTTATTTTGTCCTCCGATGCATTTGCCTCAGCCAGATTCTAGATTCCAGAGTCTGTTTCACAGGCATTTGCAAGTTTTAATGTTTATCACTGATACGCTCAAGAGCACAGAGACACTCAAACCTCTCAGGAGAAGCTGCTTGTGTGTGTCATTGTGTTTTGATTTTCTGCATGAAACACTTTTGTCTTCATGACATTTCAAATCCAAACACTGAAGTTCTATACAGTGCGGCAGTGTGTATTTCTCACTTATTTCAGTACCTTTAGAAGCTGTGCTGTATCTGCTGCTGAAATAAACATGAACACAAACAGGAGTTTACATCTTTGACGAGACACAAGGCTTATTTAGGGCAATATTGAGGTCAGTCGGTCTAGACACTGGTTTGCAGAAAGCAAGTAAAAAATAAACACATTTTTCTTGAATGTCAGGGAATAATTGTGTTGCAGTAAATATACAGCGAATGAGGTTTATTCAAACTGTGTAATTTGAAACATTACAATAGTGCACAAGATTATTCTTTAAAACCGTAGTGTAAGTGATACTGGTCTTACCTTCGGCTGGAAACAAGCAAATGTGCTTATAGCAAAAAAAAACCAAAAAAAAAAAAAACCTAGCTATAGTAGCTCTTGTCTGTCACGTATTGGAGGAACCACCCATGTATGGTAGAAATAATAATAGACATCAATTGGAAAACAAGCAAAAGTGCAAAAAATAATCCAAGGATTCAAATATTACTGTAAGACTGAAAAAACTAGTATATGCCGAAATGTCTGAATGAAGAACAAGGACTCTCTGAGAAAATAAAGGAAATTAGCATCTGAGCTTATTCATAGAGTTAGAGTCTCTGTCCGAGACGACATCACACTGAGTGAATCATCTATGAATGACTCTAATTTACATGCCTTTCCTTTCACATGAAACTTCCCCCAAACTACTGCTCCCACAAACTTGAGATCACCTGAAATGCACCAGAAATCTCTTTGTTACAATGTCAATCCTCACAATGCAGTATTATATGTGTTTGATATCGTTTGAAATGTCTCAGTGCGACTGGTACAAATATCTCTACTCCACAGAAGTAAACTAGAACATCATAAATGTTTTAAGGGTTTAAAGATATCTTTCCTTGGTGTATGGTGGGTGTGGCTTTCAGCCATTTGGCCTTTGGATCAATACAAGTCTTGATCAATGCAAATTCCCATTGTGCACTCGTGTTTACATTTGAAAGAGTTTGTGCATTTGTTTCTGGGTATTTAAGGAAATGTTGCAAAGAGCTCAAGGCTTGACACTTTAAACCGGTCAGCCCGTAATGCTGGATGTCTCGAGATAGCCAGCATTATGTAGTTTTCAGAAGTCAGGTATACATTTCATTCTTTACTTCAGAGTATTTGATGTTATATATGGATTACCTTTGAATTGACTATGTAATTGGCTTTATACATTTACCTGACTGTAAAATAAATTGTTACACTTTGATAGATTCTGACTTGCTCTGGAATTATTCAGGTTGGGTATAATTTCAACAAAGGGTTAAACGGAATAATTAAATGTGTACGTAAACTATTAAAAATGAATGACCAAATAACCAATTGGCATTCTAACCCAAATTCTAAATTATCATTAAATGGAGTCAGATAACGAGGAATTGGAATAAAATCCCCTTTTCCCCGCTGAAAAGACGAACGCGCAGCGAACTTCACCCGCCGATCGTTAGCCTCCATTGGGACGATTTGGGCGGCCTTACAAATATTACAAACTACCAAGCAGAGTTATTAGACTTATTAAACATGAAGATCAAAACAACGGCTTTTCTATACAGTTTGGAAGATCCACTTGATGGTTTGGCCCGATTACTGCAAAACAAAACACCGAAGAGTTCAAATGATTGGTGATTCTTCACATTAAATCATGGGTCCCCAAACTTGGTCCTGGAGGGCCGCTGTCCTGCAGAGTTTAGCTCCAACCCCAATCAAACACACCTGAACCAGCTAATCCTTTATATGGGTGCATCTCAATCAGCCCCCTAGTTCAGTTGTCAGGGCACTGATCAGGGAGTCAGGCCATTGACTTATGTCCTGTCAGTGCCCTGACTAGTGAACTAAGGAGCTGATTGAGACGCAGGGTAGGACCTAGTAAGACACTGATTAGTGGTGTGTTTGATTGGGGTTGGAGCTAAAGTCTGCAGGACAGCGGCCCTCCAGGACCGAGTCTGGTGACCACTGCATTAAATGATGAAAGTTGTGTTCATGTCTTGTGACTTATTTGACCAACTCTTTGTTATTGGGTTTCAGCCCAGGGATTTGTCTAATGATGACTGACGTGTAGTTGAGATGAGGGCTGCTTCATCATAAGTGTATTCTGACAGCAAAACACCAATAAGACATTAGTTTCACTCACACAATAATCATACACACTGAGAGAAAGTACTTCTTTGAGTTTCATTAAATGTATTACAATCAGGGATGGGCAGTATTTCAAATACATGTATTTAAAATACGTATTTGAAATACAAAATACTATTTTGTATTTTGTATTTTGAAGCCTTTGGAAAAAATCGAATGTAATTTGTATTTAAATACATTTAAGATGAGTATTTTTGTATTTTCAAAATACTCAAAATACTTTGAGCCAGGCAACCTCTTTATCAGGAGCTGTTTTCATGCATCTACTAGTTCAGACCAGACACGCCCCTCCCCCCAACATTCATTCAGGTGAGCCGCAGCTGTACAACCCTAGTCTGACAAGCCAGACCCACATCAAGATGTTTGGTCTGGAAACTCACCATTAACAGCTCAATCCGAGGGGCGGATAAACGGCTGTCTGTCAAACTCCCTCTGCACGCGATAGGATAGCGCTACACCAACCAGAGCAACGAAGGTGAAACAGAGCTCGCTGACTGATTAAACATTCGCCGTATCCGGTCGGCAAAACTCTGAACACATCTTCCCTTCTTAAGAATGACTTCAGTGCCGTTCTTTGTTCTTTTCTCAGAGAAAAGCTTAACTCAAGTCTTCCAGAGTCATGGCCAAAGCTGATTCGAAAGACTGCCGTTCGCCAGCGTCTGTGTTTACTAGAAGCACGCAAACCAGTGTTGCCAACTATTTTCCAAGGAAAGTAGCTAAAGCCTGCCCAAAAAATCGCTAAATGTCGCTAGATGACGTCATGCGTTAATTAGCATATTAGTGACGTCATCACGCCGTCCTTGCGTTCAGTCTGCCTGACGTTTTTTCTCTCCTAATCCGTGCTCATTTACTATATTTTACAATAATATAATACAGCCGACTGTCCAATAAATGTTTTCATTTCCTATACATTTTTGTCATACAATATATGATATAGTGAATTACAAAAAAAATTATATGTGTAAAATCTGAATTGAGAAACTGAATGAACTAAAGCTCTGTACAGTGAGTAATATAAGTGATAAGCACAAGAGATGGAACTCATCATAACTAATTTATTCAAATATAAAACAAAAGATGCAGATAACATTAAGTGAGAAATCGATGGCAACCTTGTGTGCTCGTGTAGCTCGCTCATTCACGTCTGTCAGCTGCTGTCTGTAGGCGCGAGCAGCTCCCCTCAGCCATTCACTGAACAGGGCAGACGCAGAGAGAGGTGTGTGTGACGGCAGAGGGGAAAAAAGACCTCGCGCTCGCAGGACAGTACTGGCGACATTTGTAAACTAAAGTAGCTGAAGTTTGTCCAAAAAGTCACTAGATTTGTCGCTAGTCGCTTTTTTGAAAATAAGTCACTAGAGGGGTCTGAAAAGCCGCTAAAGATAGCGACAAAGTCGCCAAGTTGGCAACACTGACGCAAACGCAACTCTGCCGTCATTATGTTAAGCCCCGCCCACCGACTCTATACACTATGTGATTGGCCCGACCATAGTTTGGTTTTTACAGCTCAGAAGTGTATTGAGAGTTGCTAGACGGCACTCGTGGCAGATTAGATTTGCTCAGTAGCGCGGGAAGGGGGGTGCTGCGGGGGCTGCAGCCCCCCTCGTGATAGCATCAGCCCCCCTGGTGGGGGGCTGTGGACTAAAATTGTATTGTATTTAAAACATGAAATGAAATAAAATAAATTAAAATAGACTGACATAACATACTGTGTTTTAATGGGATTAAAATAATGGGCCGTGGATAAGATATAAACTAATTAATAATTATTTTAATAATTCCTTAGGAAGTGCTTTCGTCACCATCATCACCTCGCTCACTCTTGTTTGGTCATGGTTAGCAATAAGCAGCAGAAACGTATTTGTAGACTTTTTTTGAGTTACGTTACTACTAACACGGTTAAGAAAAGTAAAATTGGGAAATCTTCTAAAAAAAAAAAGTATGTAAACAACGACGCTGACCTTGACACCGAAACAAACTCTGTTCAGACATCCGCGAGGTTTGTGAGCTGGACGTTAACATGTAAGTTAGCCTACTCTGATAGCTCTACTCTACCAGTCTTCTGAAGTCGGGACACATGATATTTTACAAACGTGATTATGAATCATTATTTCTCCAAATATGCGCACATGAGGGACTAAAAGCCCTGGCAGATGCTGGATATTGTATGTAGCCTATGAACACAAATAAAAAGAATGCTTTATGAGTGATGATTAACGTGTGTCTGTGTATGGTCCATTGGCGTCGGAACCATTGTGTGTCGTGAGGACAAGACTCACCCACGCGTTGTGGTAAAAATAGCAACGGGTAACGCCAGCTGATTGAGGAGTTCAACCACTCTACGTCATCAACCTAGAACGCAAACAAAATGGCGCCGCCCATGGTCCAAATATAAAATCGATTTTTTAAATAACGTAGATCTTTCATGGGTTTTCTACCACATAATTCAGTAAGAGACATCATTTATGTTATATTAAGCCATACAAGTCTCAACACCATGGGATCCCTTTAAAGACCAATGATATTGGACACTTTCACTTTTATCGTCACTAATTCAACACGTCTGTTTACCTACCCCTACCGAGAAAAACGTATTAGGTGTTTGACTCTTTTTTTCCACTTTTCTATTATTTTTTAAATTTTTATTGAAAATAAATGCCTTTCTGATCTGTGATGTGAAAAGGGAGTAGCGTGAGTTCTGCAAAAGGCAGGGCAAATAACTCAAACAAATAACAAATAGTATACTTGTATCTAACGTTACTCCAGCAAAAACAAATTCTGAGACCACCCACAGTTTTGCTTCCGACACCCATGGTATGATCGCGTTTTAACAAGTAATTAATTTTAAACAACAATAATCTGGGGCGGTGGGTCCGTCTGTGCTCTTTGACGGTAAAGGGGAATGTTGGAGTGGAAAAAGAAGTGAGGGCGAATGAGTTCTTGACGTAATTTGTGTTAGTATAACTGCCGCTAAAGGAAATTCAAATTCAAATTGAAAACGAAAGTTTCTAAGCAGTTGCACACATCTAAATGCTTTTTGGCATTCAGAATAGGCCCAGATAGATTACACCCTAATATGGATACCTTCACTGAATTGCCAATTTCACATGTATTTGGTGTATTTTCAAAATACAAAATACTGTATTTGTATTTAAATA
This sequence comes from Pseudorasbora parva, assembly GCF_024679245.1. NCBI lineage: Eukaryota > Metazoa > Chordata > Actinopteri > Cypriniformes > Gobionidae > Pseudorasbora > Pseudorasbora parva. The sequence goes on from NC_090188.1 coordinate 17,017,192, forward strand.
CATTTTTCCACACAGTATTTTGTATTTGTATTTAAATACATTTTTCCACACAGTATTTTGTATTTGTATTTTAAATACATTTCCATGTATTTATGCCCATCTCTGATTACAATCTGACTCCATCACAACATTTTATCATTGCATTTTTCTAAAAGCATTAGTTTGTGCTGTAGAACTGATCTCTAGCTCAGCTTAACTAGTTGTTCTCTCTTCGATCATGCATAAATGTTTGGAGTTTAGTTGAACTGATCTCTAGCTCATCTCACTGACATTAGTTTGTGCGCTGCTAATCTGCAGGTTACAGAACTTCAGCCTCTCGCGCCTCATAATTTGGCGTTTCAGCTCTTTCAGGTTGATGTGAAGTCCTTCAAACGTTACCGTGTTGTGGGTGAGTTTACTTGGATACTTATAATGAACACAAGGCATGTGTTAATTTCCCATCAAACAAAAATCAGGTTTACAGAAAACATCAAACAGAATGTTGCCATAGCCTACACCAGGGGTTTTCAAACTTTATGATGCCAAGGACCCCCTAATACGATGAATCTTTTATGAGGGACCCCCTTCCTAAAATCCATCTATTTTTATGAAGAAACATTACACTGTTAGATAAATTGTGTGACATTATGAATGCAAAATGTTGTTTCCAAACTTAATAAATTGGCTATAGTTAATGTTGTATGTATAATCTGAGGAAAAACATTTTTTAACTAAAAATAATTTATATAAGCATCTTTCACAATAAAAGTGTACGTATTGCATTAAGAATACTGCCTTACAACCCCAGTGAGAAAGACAAAGGGGATACAAAGCAAACATTATTTCTACCACAATTCTGGAAAGTTGCCTATAGGCTATATGGGAAAAAAGGAGAGAAACATTTAGAAATTAAACAGAATATTTGGTAGACTTTATCCATTTTTGCCTTACTTTGTCTTTTATTCCGCAGAAATGTTCTGGGGACCCCTTAGAACCTTCTGGGGGTCCCCAGACTCCAGTTTGAAATTCCCTAGCCTATACAGATCAAGCGCGTTTCAAACTTGTCATGATGTGAGACGAAACTGAACTGGACTTTCAGACATGCAAAACTACAGTCTTGTTAAAAACCTGATTTAATAATAATAATATGTTATGTTTTCGCTAAATAGCCTACTACATGTTTTGTGTTTTCTAATAAAGTATTGGGAATTGTTTTGCATGCATATTTACACCAGTAGGTGGTGACAAATTAACACCAGTCTTACTAACAATAAAATGAGAGTAAATGAGCTTCAACATCTTCAATAAAGATTGCATTTTTTACGTTAACCATAGTTTAGGGACAGATTAAAATGACCACTGTCACTTGCAACAACAACAACAACAAAAAATACCGGTGTCATGACCCGATTATAGCACCAGTGTATCTGCCTTTTATAAATATGATAAAACTAAGGACTCTTCGGGTGATCTAATGCTATCTACTGTATATAGTCAAGAAAAGATTAACGTGAGATTTGGCTATAATGAATCATGGTAACACTTTATTTTAAGGTGCCAGTTACACGTTACTTTAATTAAGTAATAATAGGCCTAAATGATGGAGGAAAAACGGTAGAAAAAAACACTAGCCCTTACAGATTTTTTTGAACTGTAAAAACAAAAAACTCTATATTTATTTCTGTGATTTACATTTATTTTATTTGCATTAAAGTGTTTAATGGACATTCATAGCGTCCAACCTCAAACCAACTTTATGCCAATGGATAGCCTAGTTCTAAAAGCTTCACTGGCTTGCTTTACTTCCACAGTCTTAAGCTGCAGATTCTCTCGCGGTAGTAGTACACATGGCCCTATTATGAGTCTGGAGCGTTCGAATGTGCCACATTGCAGTATTATACAGGCTTAAGTATAACCCTAGTGACTACATTTGATGATTCCTCAATCCTCGTGCCACATGCGCTTGGAGCTACTCGCCTCACACGTCAGACCGTTCTGCGTGCCTGCAGCGAGGTCAATGTCCTCTGACAGGCGCGTTCTCGCGAGACTTCGACTATCCTGGACTACAGGACTATTCGTTCAGGGTTACCTGAGAGGACAGGCGCTTGACGGTGAGAAGTTATTCGATATTCATGTACATATTACTTCACATTTAACTTTGTATGTAGAAGTTGATCCTTTACATTTAATAGTAAATATATTTTGCGTACTTTGGATCGCGGAAGTGCTGGGTTTCGCCCAGAAACTGACAACTTGTCAGTCGTTAATTCCTGTAGTACGAATATCTCGCTAATGTTAAAGTCGTTTTGATTAAAGTTCACTTTCCGTTTCGGTTGTCGGCTGCGTTTAGCTTGACACATCACCGATCTGCTTTTGGAATGCTCTATATAACATTTACCATGTTAGCCTGCTCTTAAGTTTAAAAGCCAATTGTATTTTTGACAGACCGGGTAACGTTAGTGCTTGTCTAGCTAGCTAACTAACTTAATTGACTAAAGCTAATATAAGATGCCAGTTGGTTTATACTAGTCAGTTAGAGTACTGACTACTTACTAGTCAGTACTCTTTCAACTAACGTACACCATAACGCTGCATTTATGTGACATGCTTGTATTTTTATCTATTGAATGACGCCTCTGACTTTTGACAACATAAACATAGCGAACTGCCTAACTTACTTAACGTTAGATAGCATTTTTAGATGTGATACGTGCGTTCCGAGCTCTCCTGTGATGGCCATCAATTATTTTTGGATAGGCAGCTACTGGGTTTGATACTGTCAAGTTGTCAAGACTGATGCAAACTATTTTGATCGAGTAGTGACTAGTTAACACAGTGGTGTCTTGGTAGGCAACTCACTGGGTTTGGAGGCGCAGCCCATGTTTCACACTATTTGTTTTTCAGATATAGACCTGACAAGGTAAACATGTCTCATAATGATGAAGGTTATGTGGTGCGTATCCGTGGTTTACCCTGGTCATGCACACAGGAGGAAGTGGCTTCCTTTTTCTCTGGTATGCAAACATTTAAATTGAAAGCATCTTATGTAACGTTCTGTGTGAGTTTGAAGAAAAAGAGATACAATTGTCATTTTCTTTGTTAATTCCAGATTGTGACATTATAGGGAAGGTCAATGGGGTGTGTTTTACCTTCTCCAAAGAGGGAAGGCCGAGTGGAGAGGCATTTCTGGAACTGAAGACATCAGAAGACTTTAAAAGGGCTTTGGCAAAAGATCGCAAATACATGGGTCACCGTTATATCGAAGGTACACTCTTGTCCGTATTTACAGTCACAATGAAACCAAATATATATATACACACACACATACACACACACACACACACACACACACACACACACACATATATATATGTGTGTGTGTGTTTATGTATGTATATATATATATATATATATATATATATATTTTTTTTTTTTTACATTCATGTAGCTGTAATATTTGATCAACACATTTGATAACATCTCCTTTTGGCTCCAGCAACCTGACACTCACATGATTTTGCAGCAATTAGAAATCACAACGAACCAATCATTCCCTGATAAAAAACAAGTATGATTTCAAAAGGCACGAGTTAAATCAGATGAGATGTCTGCACATTTGTACTTATGTTAAAATACAACATATTGTCTGCCTCTTGACCCTTCCCATAGTGTTCAGGTCAAACCGTAGTGAGATGGATTGGGTGCTGAAACGCTCCGGTCCCACAGACTATGACGGCAGCAGTGGTTGTATGTTGCGTCTGAGAGGACTGCCGTTCGGCTGCAGTAAAGAAGAAATTGTACAGTTCTTTTCAGGTACATCTGTTGTTTGACTTCAGCATTTTCTAGACTTGCAGGTATAGCTAGGAAATCTTTTTTGGGTTGTGGTGTTTGAATGTCAGTGGTTCCAGAGAAAGTATATCATGCCATATATATATATAACTATAAAAAAACTAACTATATATATATATATATATATATATATATATATATATATATATATATATATATATATATATATATATATATAGTTAGTTTTTATTTGTATGTACTTTTCTAACTCTCATATTAAACTATTATTAAGCATGTTCTGGTTGTTTTTTTAAATGTTATTTATATGTTGCCAGCATCCTAGAGACAGCTGTGCTATGATTTCTTGATTGATTGTCTTATAATTTCATGGATTCATCCTGGTCTACTCTAGGGATTTCTGTCTACCATAGGGAATGATTTACGGGCTCAATTGGGGGGGGATGTCTTTTCTGCAGATGAGAATGTTGCGGCTCTTTAACATGTCTCCCCATGTGGGGTTATTTGTCCTTGGGTTAAAGGGTTGAAAATCGTGCCAAATGGGATAACATTGCCGATGGACTACCAGGGGAGGAGCACAGGGGAAGCCTTCGTGCAGTTTGCCTCAAAGGAGATAGCAGAAAAGGCTCTGGGGAAACACAAGGAAAGAATAGGGCACAGGTGGGGCCGGCAAGACTGGGCTGGGTGCTAATGCTATCTCTAAATGTGGGGTGGGGGGTCATGCATCTTTCTGCTCTGGAAAAAGATGGTTTGATCATATTATTACACTTGGAATGTTTAATTTTACATTACACTGTCATAAGGGGGCAAAAAATAGGCAATAAGCAGAAATATGATTTCATAATGTCGTTGGGCAACACGTACTGCAGAAACAATGGAGCCTTTTTTTGTAACTCTAATATACTTTTAAGATTATGCTTTGGTCTAAAAATGACCTTTAGATACAGTTAAATTTCAAAAGTTAAGGCCCGTTCACACCAAGAACGAGAGTGGAAAGATCATTCTGAACGTGATTTATATATTGTTTCTCTCATCTTTATCAGTAGCATTATAGTTATCCTTGGTGTGAACGGGTCTGTATAGTACAGGCAGCATTTCAGACACTTATTACTTCTCCCTCTCGACAATACCTGATGATAAATTGTCAGTTATTGTGATGAAATTAGTCACTGGGCCCCAAATACTGTCTCTCCTCTCCTTATTTCTGTTAAACATTCAGCATTCAAGTTCATTAACGCATTGCATTTCAAAATAAACTCAGGTACATAGAGATATTCAAAAGCAGCCGAAATGAAATGCGTGCTTACTACGAAGTACCCCGGAGGATGATGGGACAGAGGCCTAGTCCATATGACAGACCCATAATGGGACGTGGTAGCTTCTTTGGGCCCGGGCCTGGAAGAGGAGGTGCTGTCCTGGACCAGATACGCAGCGGAGGTGGTTACAGTGGGGGTAAGCTATTTTATTCATCTTTTTTAATTAACTCTCACTAGGTTTCGGTGAAGATGGATAGTAACCGATGTTCAAAAGTTTAAGGGTCAGAGTTTTCTTTTATATAAATTTAATTAATACTTTTATTCAGCAAAGTCACATTAAATTGATCAAAAGTGACAGTAAAGACATTTATAATGTTACAAAAAATTTATTTTTCAAATAAATAGTTTTTTTTTCTTTAAAAAATCTGTAAATATAGCAGCGTTTTCACAGAAACATCTGAATGATCGTTCTAAAGGATCATGTGACACTGAACTGCTGAGTAATGCAAATTTTTTTAAAAGTATTTAAAAAAAATGTAAAAGTAATTTTTCAGTGTTACTGTTTTTGATTAGATAAATGCAGTCTTTGTAAGCGTAAGAGACTTTCTGCAAAAACATTTAAACCTACAGTTTTAGGGTCTACAATCTTACAGACCCTACTTTTGAATGGTTATGTATATTTGCTGACAGGAAATTAATATGTGGCTTAGGTATTATTAACGTTTCAGACCTTAGCTATTATTATTGTTTCAGACCTCAAATTAAAGTATTGTCTCTCCTTCAAAAGGATATGGTGGCTTTGACAACTACAATGGCTGTAACAACTACTGCTTTGGTAACGGCATGTTTGAAGAGCGCGTGCGGAGTGATAGAGGAAGAGGAGGAATGGGTGGTCATGGCTACAGCAACGATTCAAACTCAGGCTTTCACAGCGGCCATTTTGTGCACATGAGAGGCCTACCGTTCCGTGCTACAGAGGCAGATATTGCACATGTAAGAAACACCACAGTGTTGTTTCTATATCCTTACAATAGTCTTTACAAATATCTTTACAAAAGTAAAGGTGTTATTGCCCTCATGTAAGTGTTTTTTCCTTTTCAGTTCTTTGCCCCTTTGATCCCTGTGAGGGTGCACATTGATGTAGGACCCAATGGAAAGTCTACAGGAGAGGCAGATGTTGAGTTCAGATCTCATGAAGATGCTGTGTCTGCCATGTCAAAAGACAAGAATCATATGCGTAAGTTGTCTCCAAACCTCTGCCTTAGTCAAATATCATCGCTGTCCATGTGATTGTTTGTTTTTTGCATCTCAATCATCATTGCATCCTCTTTGTAGAGCATCGTTACATTGAGCTTTTCCTGAATTCAACTTCAAGTGGACCGTCTGAGATGGGTTAGTATGACTACGTAGAGTTTATTATGTAATAGTTTTGTTGACATGTATGGATGTTAAGGTGTGAAGAAAACATTCAAATGTTAGTCTTTTGTTTTAGGGCCAGGCCGTGGAGGAGGTTTCTACGGCAACTCTGGTAGCATGGGCTCTCGAGGAAGTGGACTAAGGGGAATGTACTGAGGAATGTTTTCAATACATGCACTTTTCAACCCAAAGTTGAAGCTTCCAGCTTGGATGATCTTTTTGTACGAATATGTTTTCACATGTTCCTATGAAATATGGACAAATATTTTCCAGGCTTGAAGAGTATGAGTGGTTGTGTATATATATATATATATATATATATATATATATATATATATATATATATATATATTGACCTACTACTGTACATTTTACTTATTGAATTTTATATTACATATTCTGTGTTGGTCTAAGATATGCTCTTTGTATGTATTTTGACTCGAAAATTGTTATGAATAGCTTGATTCACAAGTTTTGAGTGCGAGATTGCACTTTTAAAGCAATAACATCATTTTGGATGTTTACTTGTTTTTGCTGCTCAGTAAAATTTCTAATTGAAACCTGTGAAATTTACACATCTATGGAATAAAACCTTTTATTGGTATATTTTATTTGTAACCAGAGAATGTTCATTGAAGGCAACTGTCATGTAAGAATAAAGTGTGCCATCTTGGTTTTGATTAGAGCTAGATTGAACATATGGTAACAATTTATATTATGGTTTCCAGTGCTCAAGAAGATTTGTGTAGCTTATTCGGTTTGTTTTCGAGTTTTTTTTACACTACCGTTTGGGGGGGGGGGGGTCTCTTCTGCTTTTCTTTAATGTAACTTGATTGCTTTAACCCCATTAAGCCGACTATATATTGCCTCCAAATTATCAATGTGAATTTTTGGTGAACAACCTCTTAACAAACTATTACATTTATATTATTGGGAGATACAGTGATAACTAATATTTATATGCATTTTATGTAAGTAGTCTGTATAAAATTGCATTTTTCTTAGTTTGGGTCTCAAAAGTATATTTTTCCTCCTCGAGTTTGAACTTCATATTCTCCTATCATACTATTTAAGCCATAAAAACCTGATGCATCAAATTTGATACTTGATCAAAAAAATGCATATAAAGGTTTAATAAACTTACATTTAAAAATAAATGTTTTTTCTGACTTTTATTACAAATGTCAGGCTTCACCTTCAGCCTGTACCATGATGGTAGTTTCATGGTAGAACAAACTCAGGGTTACAGGATTAGTTTCGAGTTGGCAAAACCAAACCAATCTATTCAGGCTTTGTTGGTATCATGATCATGATCATCAGCTTCCTCTGTCAACTCAGGCTTTGATCCTGAGTTCAGGTGTGACATCAGGAGTGAACAGCCAATCACACGCTGTGGATCAATGGAATTGAGATTCATTTCTCTCCCATAGATTATTACCTGATTGAAAAATATTACGAATTTAAACAGTTACACGGAAAAAAAAGAAAAGAGCTGTCTATGAAAGAGGAAAACTTAAAGAAAAAATATTATACGTCAATGCAAGTTAAAGTCATGAAGTTATTTTAGTTGATATATGGAGAGAATTGAACATTTAAGCTCAGTAAGCTTCTTTTTAATAGCTTTATTGATTTTAAAGCTTATTTGTATGACTTTATATTAGCTGTTTATATTTTAACAAAGTGCCTATTAATGATTTATTAACTAAAATGATAAATGTGTAATTAATTAAGTGTATAATAGTTACATAAATTATTATACACATCAGAAGTGTGTCACTTTACTCACAGCTGACTGTTCCAATTTCAGTTTGAGATCTCTTATCCAGAACATAACCTGCCCTGGAGTAGGTTAGCCGTGGAGCGTAAGTTACTATGGCCAAGAACACAGCTGAAAGCTAAACCACATTAATGGCACCTAAAACCCAGGATTGGCACAAACTACGCTTAAACATATCTGGCTAACCAGCTAAACCATCTTCATGGTATAGGCCCCTAGGTTAAAGTGTCCTAGCTGAATAAAAGTATTAGATTCCTTCAAAAAATAAATAAAATAATTAATAATAATAATTGTACCCTCCCCCAGATTGAACAGTAGTGTGTACTGCCGCAGTAAAATACTAAGGTCCTATAAGATCCATCACACAAGTGGAATTATAATCAACTTTAGTGGTTTAAGGCATATGTACAGTTTCATACATAAATCTCACATTTAAGTTAACAGTTGTATTTAGATTGGTTTTTTGTTGTTGTTTTTTTTTTTAGACAAAAGTTAGCACAAATACTCAAAGTGAGTAGTGTTCCAGTTCTGTACCAATATAAATCTGCAATTGTGAAATAATACAGTATTGCAGACAAGAAACCTGAACACCATATTAAACATTATTTCTGTGCTATTTGACGTGAATCTATCTCAGTCATGCTTGGGTGGCACTGACAACATTTTTACTTGTATACACACACATTGTTTTGCCCATCAAAGGAAATGTCAAATCCCTGTTTATCAGTTTGGCTTGTTATGCAGGCACACATGAATGTATGTATGGTTCTTTCAACTGAATTTGAAATATCAAGAAACGATATCCCTTAAATAACTGCATTTGCTTACTTTTGACTCGTGAGGAATGAAACCTGTTCACCCTTCATATATCAAAAGTATATTTACAATGCATGGGAGTGTTGTACTAATATAAATAATCTAAATCTGTCTACTTGCAGCCCAGATGGAGGGATTCAGTCATTAATCCATTTGTAAAAATCATTTCTTTCACTGGGCACAAACACTGCATTGGCCATCTGCACAAGCGCCGTTAAGTTTGCTCTGTGGCAAAAGGCTTTTTCCTATGTGAAATGTAAACTTCAAACAGAGAAACCGGTGCATCCATTTTGGTCACTTTGACGACGCGGGGCAGTGCAGTGTCCGATTGAAAGCTGATATTGGCCCTTGTGGTGATGTGCTGTCATTTCTATCTTATGTTGCATTGGAGGAGCAGCGCTGGAGGAGCAGAGCGTGGCAGGTGTCGCAGACTCTCACGGGTTTGGGTGAAGCCGGGAGCGGCAGCTCATTATCTGAGCAGGCATTGCAGAAGATCTCCCCACAGTTCCTGCAGTGATGCTGTTCAAACAAAGACAAGAAATAGATCGTGAGAGCTTTCAATTAAAGGGCCAGTAGTCTCTTGGTTTGGATCAGACTCAAAATTAATCATTACAAATGATATTCTGGGAATCATCCAAATATGCTCTGGGGATTTTTTTTTAGTTGTTCATAGGAGAAAAATTCAAAACAATTCAGAAAGCCCACTCACACCAAGGATGATAAATATAAGGCTAAAGCTTTGATAATCATTCAAATTCTATGAGAATAGGGAAGTCCACACTACAATGATATGACACATAGGAACGGCATCATTGGAATCACTTTCAGAACTATTTTTCCAGCTGATGAACGTCAAAACAGTCAGAATCAACCCAACTTGAGCTTGAGCCTTGCTTGTGTTCTTAGTGTGAACAGGCCTTTGGGGTTTCCCATCAAGTCACAATCTAACAGAAGTAGTGACAGATCTTCCATATTGTGACCAGGGCCGTAAGCAGGGTTTTAAAAACAGTGAGGTCTCAAATTTAAGGTAGTTAGGGGGGGTTTGGGGGAATACTCCCCTGATCTACATTTGTGCATTTTTAAGATGTTTGAAGGCCACCCAAAAATTATATTCTATACTTTTACGAATTGAGAAACCATAAGAAAAGCCATAGATCAAAACATAATAATTCATACTTTCTGAACAATGTTGTATAGCTGTATTTTGCAATGTGTTTGTTGTCAAACACAAAAAATGTTTATTTTTACAAAAATATTTTTTAAAAAAATATTTCTTTTTATTATATCAGATAACATTTTAATCTGTCATATACTCATGTTAGACTGTACCCCACCTATGGGGCATGTTGTCACATTTCACTTCCATTCTTTCGAGGTAAATCAAGAAAAAAATTATACACTGTATTAATGAAACAAAACCACATAATTGTACTCGACGTGTGAAATTAATGTGGGAAAAAAAGAAATACTCTGAATCCCAAGTGGATTTACACAAACTGAGACAGACAAAAAGCATTAGGTTGTGCCCCGCTCTCCCTTACACATTCTGTCTAATCTGATGAAAAACAGGTTTCATGAATGTTTCTTTTCCCCTCACACTGACAAAATAGGTGTTACATTAGAAAAAAGACGTTAGTTACATGTATCACTTGAATTATAATTCGATTTTTAATTAAAAACGGAAAAATGTGTCAAATTTGTATCATTATTTTTGCCGGTTGTTAAACATTTCTGTCCTAAAACAGCTGTCAAATATGAAATGTTAAGGTTAGCATTCACACTTTATGTCCGTTTACAGAAGCGTTAAGCTGGAATTCGCACTAAGCATCTTCTGTGAATGTAAAGCCCTGCCTACTTTGATTTGATTGACCATCTCAAATATAATATTTGAGATATAAAGACAAAGACAAACCACTGAGGCAGCTCCGATGAGAAGTTCTTAGTGCCTGGCTATATCCTTGCAACACTAAAGTAGTGTTAATACTATATTAGGCATTTATTTCACAACATTTATTATATACACCTCAGGCAAATACAGAGGTCCGGACCTTGGTGACCTCATAGCTGGCCACGACCACAATCGTGACTTACATTTTAGCGGAATGAAACAGATCATCCTAAATAAAATACAAAAGAAAAGATGGAGAATGGAAACTTGGTTCAAGCCAACAGTTGTTGATTGGATGGAGGCAGATATGAATGTGAAGTTTTAGATGATTGTAAGAAAGGACTGATTTGTGAAAGTAGGCATACATCACCAGAGAAAAGACTGTTTTTCCACTGGAAGCTTTAAGCCTAATTCAGACTGTTAGTCCAAATCTGATTATTGTGCATATCCAATTGAAATCCAAGTGTGAACAGCGGCTACATATTGTCATGTTGTAAATAAGATACTGCATTGCAAGCCCCAATATGTTGCAGTTGTTGTTGTTTTTGGTGTATACATATCAATGCAACATCATTCATAAAACAAAAGAGTGGCATGGGGTGATGGGTCACAAATTCGACTGGAATTTGATAAATAATTTTAGATCAGATTCTAATCAGATAAACAAATATTCAGATTTGTTCTGAAAGTGTGCATTTAGCTTAAGTTAACATTTTGATTACAGATTGGGAGGTAATGTATGAATCATTCACAAGATCTATAACACGGATTTAAAAAACATGAATTTTAATTTCATGACGAGTTCGAGGTTTGCCAACTCAGTCTTTCATTCAAGCGTCATCTAATCCTCATCTGGAAATGTTTTCAAGTGCATTAATCCAATATGGCAATAAATGTCTATATTTAGAGCAGTTGAATTAGTGTGGATGTGTGAGAACTGTCAGCCAGCTGTTGTGTATTACAGTATTGCATTTTGGTTCAGACCTTTCTTCTGGAGATTGAAAATTCCTTCTCACAAAGCTTGCAGTGCGTCGCATCTTTGTCCTTCAGCCAGACCTGTCCACCCTGAAATAAATTCTTTATTAATATGAACATGCGGGACAAATGGACTCATTAAACTTAGATAATTTTCTTACAAAAAAGCAGTGGTGTTTTAAGATTACTCTGCTATACGTATAGCATGGTACATAAACAAACAATGTTTCAATGCAAACCTGAAGTGCCTTGTTGGCTTCTTTTATGTCTTCAATTTTCAACTTTGACCTGAACAAGAAAAATTTGTATATTAGTAAAAGAATAACATGATTTGAAGGCTCCCAAATGACACTGATGTTTAAATCGTACATACTCGCTAAGTTTGCAGCCTAGTTCCTCCAGCGCCTGTTCCTGCTCTTCACAAATTCCCTTTAGCTGCATGTTTTCATCCTGCAACCTGTGAAACTCCTAAAAAGACATCAAGATACATCAGAGCCCAAGACAGGATGTTTGGCATACAGTCAAACAAAGAATCTACAAAGAAGCGTATTTAATGATACGCGCAATTGACCATAATATTCTTCTAAATCGTTAAGATTGGGCATCCAGGGGACGACCCTCCAGTGTTTTTTCTTCTCTGTTAATTAAGGAAAGTTTGCTTCTACATTAGCTCAGCTACAATGTGGTGTACCTCAAGCCTCAGTTTTTGACTCATCTTTACTTTTCAATAAGCAGATCAGTGCTGTTGTCAACTGTAGTTTTTATCACCTGAGATCGATCACTAAAATAAAGCATCTACTTTCCCATACTGACTTGGAAATATTTCATTAAGGTTAGACTATTGCAGCTCATTGTATATTGGTCTGCCCCAGCATCCAGGAAGTTAACAGGGTTAAAGGGGTGATGAATTGAGAAATCAACTTTCCCTTGAGCTTTTGATGTATAAAAGATCATGGTAATATAAGACTATCCTGTAAGTTTCAGAGCTGAAAACTTCCTTGTTAGTCAAAGAAAAGCTTTTATAGACACCAGGCCCAGAAACCGATCGTGTTCACATCCTGACATCATCGACTGACGAAACACAGCCTCTACTGAATAATAAGCAGGTGTAATTCAGTAGCTCACCCACTCATCGGATCACGCTAGCCAGCAGCAATAAACATACCGAAGAATATAGCAAGATATTGCGCTATTCCTGGTTGTGGAAGAACCTACAGTCTATGTGTAGAACAAAGTTGCTGCATAAGCTTCCTTCGAATCCTTATATTAGGAATGTGTGGTTGAACTTTATTTTTAAGTTCCAGCTGACGTGGGGAAGAAATGGTGTTCGCTTCATTTCACTGCGTGATCGTTTGTAAACAAATCTCACAATGCTATTCTTCTATATCCAACAGGAAGAATGGGGCAACACACTTATGTGAGTAAAACGTGTTTTTTATATGTAATAGCATTGCTAAAGATCGTTTTGCTTATGTGTACGTGTCTAACAGAACATACCTTTAGCACACTGGACTCAGACATGTATGGGCCAGGGTTCGCAAAGCACAACGTCCCGGGCAGGCCGATGAATCTCATTATAATCCTTTCTGTTGGTCACTCTCTCTGGACTTGACATTTGAAGGGCGCGCGTATGTGTATGTTGTGTGGTTCGCGCTTATATCGAACGATCGTGCGGGCTACGTAATAGAAAAATAATAGTCCAATCAATCGCAGGTGGGTGAGAAATAAATCATTGTCTTGGTTTGATAAAGACGTACTTGAAAATTCCGGTTGCCGCTTTCAAAACTGAAATGAAATATGCAAATCATATCCAATCCTAGATGTGGGTGTTTACTTCTAAGTCTCCAGTGCAGCACGCCCATCAAAACCCAGCATTTTGGAGAGAGCCTCAAAACCAGTGTTGAATTTTTTTTTCTTATTACTTATTAGTTATGATATTTTTGAATGTAAAAACCACACAAACGTCATTAGTTGAACTCAGACAACAGTATCAAAAATAAAAAAGCCAGTTCATGACACCTTTAAGAAAGAGGAAAGATTTGCCCAGTTTTAGCATCCCTACACTGGCTCCTGGTGAAATTCAGGGCATTATTTGGTCTAAAATAATGAAATAGTCTTTTTTCTGTGGCTTTCAAATACATTACCAAGTGTGTTTTGAGGCTGATAACATATACAATGTTGAATTTAAATGTTTTGATAGTTCATTATTATTATTTTGTTATTTTACTATTTTTTAATTATTGTTTGATCTGTAAAGCACTTTGGGTCAACTTTTGTGTTTTTAAATGTGCTATCGAAATAAAGGTTGACGACGCATATTGGCCCTCATACAGATTTATTTTGGACTTAATGGATACAAGATTCATCTCTCTCATCATTATTGAGCAAATAGCAATCCATCTTACTTTTTTGAGTCCGTTGATCTGCTGTGCTTCAGCAGCGAGTTGGGTGATGGTCTCTCGTTCTCTTTCTAATTCATTCTCTAACGTCTGCCGCCAATCCCTCTCTATTTTCAAGTCAGTTTCCAGCTGCATCCTAAACAAAAAGAATCTATTAAAATCCCCTTCAACATCTAAATAAATGAGACAGTGGTTAATTCTAGTTCAAAATGAGGCGCATGAACAAACATACATTTGCTTCTCTCTCTGGACTATCTGCTTTTGGAGACTGTCAGCTTTGTTCGTGAAGTCCTGCTTGAATTTGCGCACCCCGTCTTCGGCACTGGCACGTTCCCTCTCGGCATCCTGCAATCTGGTGTAATTCAAACCAACTGGGTAAAACTACGGTTCTGAATGTAATGGAATGGGAGGGAATGTATTGGAACAACAAAAATAAAAAAATAAAAAGATGGCCATAATTCAACAGCCACAATAGAGCGGGAACAAAAACAGAGCCAAATGACAGAAATGTTGCGCTGAAAAGCCAGAAAGTTGAAATGAGTTTGAAATCTCAGAAGGGAAAGTCTGTTCACTTTGCGGCCATAATTGCAACAGCTACGAGAAGCTATTACTGGCATACAAGACAAAGTCCTATCTATTTAAATGGGGAATCCTGGAATCTCAAAAACTGCCTGTATCCAATAAAAAACAACTACTCAAGTAGCTAGTTAGTTCGAATCATATACAGTCTATATTACAACAATACAATAACATGTTCATATTTAGATAGATATTGAATTTAAATTATTATTATTATCATCATAACTACATTTCTTTGCAACAAACACGGAAGAGACAAGCATTATTTCTGACATTTGTAGCCCAAAAATCATTGCACATTCTTTGCTTTGTCTAACAATCCAAAATGTTAATATTATACAATATCAAAATAAAGTGAACCTGCAGAGTATTGCGAAATGTAGTGTTTTGGGTTGTATGTAAATTTAGGAATAATCTCTTTTTGGCAAATCTAGAGATTAACTCTGGGTTAGTTTTTGGTTGGCCAGTTCATTGTCCAAAAGACTTGTGTTCGGTGATACAAGTTTGGTAATTCATATGGCACAGTAAACCAAAAGAAGAACATTGTTGTCCTGACTCTTATTTGTGTTATTTGAACAGTATTAAAAGGTTTTTCCTAAGTTTAATACAGAAGGCGTTCTGGTGGAAGCTGGATATTTTACTTGATAGTGTGTTAAATATGGATATTTTTCTTATCAAAACACATTGATTCACTTCAAATATTTGTCCGAATATTACTAGTAATGTCATACTTTGTAGTGGCGTAATAATGTTTGGTTGTAAAAAAAATTATTACCTGAACGAATTGAAATTGAAGGTAGCTTGTTCACATACAGCAGACATAGATCAGTTCAACCAATAAAGATGTTCCTCGCTGGCAAAACAATAGGATGCATTTGCAGATTTACTTTCAATTGACGGTAATGTTCGGTCTATGGCCACTTCATCCAAGCTCTTGATGTTCTAACATTTCCTGTTACGACTGAGTAAGAAACGATTTAGTGCGAGCAGGGAACTGAACAAATTATTCAAACTGATTTGCGAACCAATTCAGACAGTTTTGACAACTTGGTTGATAAAGTCCTTGAAGAGAATCAACTCAAAATAGTGATTCATTTGTGAATGGGGCATCGCTCATGCCCTAGAAAAAGAGATAACGTATTTCTTAACATGTATTGCATTAAACTAAAGTAACGAGACGAAAGGCACGTCGCCATGTGTAACGAAGTAAAAGTACAATTTTTTCATTTGAAATTTACTTGAGTTTAAGTAAAAGTAAACACATTTTAATCTACTTTTAAAAGTAAATTTTTTCTAAAAATATACTCAAGTAAATGTAACAAAGTAAATTTACTTTGTTACTACCCACCTCTGAGCACGAGTCTCGGGTTTCTATGGGAACCCGGAGCTTCTAACGGCAGCTGCAGTGATGCAATCAGCGATTGGCTCTTTAACCACATTTACCATATTGTGCAGTTTCTCCCATTCTAGGTAATAGGAGTGAACTGTCTTTTAACTTTTTTTGACAAATAATTCACAGTAAACCGTTACAAATAGTTGAAAACATCAAATTTATTGAAGACTATGATAAAAGCCATGTCATATTTGTGGTTTCTTTGTTAAATGTTACAGGTAAATAATTATGCTATAGAACCACAAAAAAGATTTGCTTATTAAATAGTATGTGGAAAACAGTTATCATCATCAAATAAAACTTAAAACGGCTAGCGAAAACGATCAACTTGTCACTTTTTAAGAACACTGCATATCGCCACACAACTAGTGTCAAGTAACAAAGAGCAAATTTGTCTAAATATCAGAAGGAAATATCTTTGACGAGTTTGTATTGGTGCTCAGTATCTGTGCTAGCGCATTTTACAAACGACATAGCGAGAGTTCTTGTCTGGCTGAGTAGGTCTTTGTCGCTATTTGTTGATTGAGGAAAATCATGGAATTAGAGGAAGGGAGATGATGACAAAAAAGAAATGAAAAGGGGAACAAAAAGGGAAAGAGGATGTAAATATCAGTGAATTTCAAATTCATCTCAAAGCTTAAGAACTTTTTAAGCAGTGCAGTCATAAAACATCAGAAATACGATGGCGATAAATCAACGGATAAGAAGGGAAGGATGATTTATGTGGACAGAGAAGTTGACATGACAGCACCACGTCACCACACGAAAATAACAGATGCTAAAGGATGAGCGGTTAGATGAGAGAAAGCCATTCAATGAGCCTTCAAGTCAAGCATGCAAAGTCCACAGCATGCTATCGGGTATCTAGACACTTCCAGACACTCTGAAAACCAGTTCCACTGATGAAACAAAAGCACTGATGGATCTGACACCATCAATGCACACTAATTTGATTTAGTCTGTAAAAGCAGATATCATATCCTGAAATGCATTTACACTGGTATGCTACTGTTCAAACGTTTGGTGTCTGTAAGATTTTTTAAAATAATACGTTTTATAAGTAGACTCTTATGCTCATCAAGGCCGCATTTATTTGATCAAAAATGCAGTAAAAGCTGTAATATTGTGAAATATTATTACAATTTAAAATAACTTATTTTAATATATTTTAAAATGCATTTTATTCCTGTGATGGCAAAGCTGAATTTTCAACTGCCATTACTCCAGTTTTCAGCATCACATGAAATCATTCTTGTTTTTTTTGTGGAAATATTATGAATGTCTTTACTGTCACTTTTGATCAATTTAATGTGTCCTTGCTGAATAAAAGTCTTTCAAAACACACACAAAAAACAATCTTACTGGCCCCAAACTTCTGATCAGTAGTATATATTCTATTATCTGCAATCTGCAAATAAAACATTCCTTAAACTTTGAACTGACCACAGATATTTTAGATAAAAGTTTTTATATACATTGTATTAACGCAAGGTTAGAAATAAACAGCCTAAACAAAGCATTTGAAACACTCAAAAACGATTGAAATTGCTCTGAATGCACTTCAGGAATACGATGACTAAACGTTATGCTTCCACATGATAAAATTAGGAACTGCTTCTTACCTTTGCTCTAGTTGTTTCATGGTTGCCGTTATCTGATTGGTCTTCTCCTCCAACCGTGCGATCATGTCATTTTTTTGTCTCATGCTGTCATCTGAAGACTGTTGATGATTATAAATAGCTCGATTAAAACATATTTTAACCACAAACTGAAAAGATCTCTTAATAAAATACGTTTTACCTGCATTTTTTGGTACATCTCCACATTGATGGCTTTAACTTCATCTAACTGATGTCGAAGTCCAATCAGAGTGTCTTGTTTTTCATGGATGTCCTTTTCTAACAGTTTCATGGCCATCTCCATCTCCTGTTTCATGCTCACCTGCACAACCAGCTCGTTCTCCACATCCTTGAGCACAAAGATACATTCAAAAACAGGTTTGACCTCTTTCAAGTGCCACTGCAGAGTCAGAACAGCAGGTACATTTAGCTATAAACACAGACCTGTCTGAGCTGACATTCCTCTTTGAGTTGCCGTCTTGCCTCATTGTACATTTCATCCAGGCCCTGCCTTGACTGCTTGTACGTATCCAGCTCACAGTTCAAATCTCCTTCAGCAAGCTGAACAGAGAGTATATAGTCAACATAGTGTAGGGTTTGCACTTTGATTTAAAACTTTTTTTTTTTTTTGAAAATCTTAACATTATGCAGATAATATTTTACACACATTTATAATATTCTCCATTTAAAACATTGCAGATACTTTTGTGTAATGACCTATACAGAGCTCTGAAATAGGTTTAATACAGCAATTATGTTGAAATGAGATCAATCAAAAACAGGGTTGGCATAGTGTGAAAAACACAGAAATCATACATTTGTGGCTGACTGACTAACATTTATTTATCGATCTCTTTACTAAATAATTACTTATAACTGATATAGATGTGAGAGTAAATTATTGAAGAAAACATGATGTTAATCGAGAAGCTTTTGTTTACGGACTAGAAGCATCTCCCGTTAAACTGTACAATTGACTGGTAAGAAATCAATGTATTGATTTCCTATTTTTAAGTCAAATAATTGTTTATTCATTTTTAATGTCATATTTTATCAATTTCATATTTTAAAAAACATAGATTGTGTTGAAGTCGTTATTTGGTGCTGAAGAAATATAAAATCTGGGTACTCCTGGTCTGGTGAAATATAGTAAATCTTACATTTTAATGGACAATTTTGTGTTGGATGATTATTGACGTACAGCAGGGTTAAGAGGTTAGGGGAATGTTAGAATAATATTACAGCAACGTTAAAATAACATTAAAATAATGTTCTACAAACCAAACACAAACATTCTATTTCTGTTAAGAAAAGTTTATCGGATAACCAAATCCTTAAAAAAAAAAGACCATTTTGGGAACCAAAAACTAACGTTCCGGGAACCAAAAATTGTTAGCTGGGTAAAAACGGAATATTAATCAATATACATTGTATATGAATTTAAATATTAAAACATATTTGTGCGCATTAAGTATTCTCTGCCTTTCTGAATGGCATAGTAGCAGATGCACGCTGTATACAATATCTATACAAATATTTAAAAAACATACAATTCAACAATACCTCAAGACGCTGTTGTGCTTTCATAAGAATTACAGAATTTTCTGTTCTGAGTTGGTGGTTCTCTTCCTGTAGTTTAATTATGTTGTTTTTTGCTATTGCCAACTGTATTAAATAAAGATGACAACAAATAGTAAGTATTGCATATTTCTATTTAACATATCAGACTCTTTTTTTGGGAAATCTAACAGTACCTCTTCAATGAGTTTGGAGTTGGATTTTTCTAACGACTCCACACGTCCTTGTAACCCTTGAACTGTAGAACTTAAAAAACAAAGTTTTAAAATTTCATTAGCTCTAGGTTGTACTTTGGTAAAATGGATTAATCTGTTAAAAAGAAAAACGGCAATTATCACTCATCTTAAATACAGTATATCACAAAAGATTTAGAAAGAGCATGAACTTACTTCAGCTGCCTATTTAATTCTTCGACATAATTCTTCTGATCTAAAATAGCTGCAATTTGTCCATTTCTATTAAAAAAATATTTATCATGGTTATTCATACAGAACAATACATAATGGTTTTTATAATGATTTAATGTAATAAATTAATCACACTTTTATTCAACTTAAATGTCCCTTCACATTAAAGTGTGTTGTCTACCAAGTATAATTGTTTACCTTTCTTCACTTCTATAGTCATCGATGTCATTCTTCAAGTACATAGAGAAGTCTATTACACCAACCTGTGGATTCCAATTCAAGGCCTTAATATTTCTCAAACAGAAGCTAGACGGCAGGTTATTAAAATGGCCAATATACAATCTTCATACTTGTGTATCGAGGTCCTCGCCTTTCACACATAAGTTAGCATCTATGACGTTGAGTCCCACCAGGAGACCGACGATGACGGCTCCCTCCTCTTCCAGCATCACTGCTGAGTTCTCATAGAACTCACTGAATACACACACACACACACACATAATGATTTTTATCATTGGTTATAAGTGTCAAAACAAAAAATACAGATCGATTCTGTAGATAGATAAAGACAAATGTCTATGATCTAAATTCTGTCTCCATTTATTGATAATCTGAAAACAAACCTCTAAAGAATACACATGGTCAATTAAAACTATAATTCCCCTTGGCACATATTGATCATGTGTTGTTTTTCCATTGTAAAAAAAAAGTATTATGTAGTATTTGTGTTCCTATTACACACTATTATATTACATTTGATATTATGATGACATTTAACTGTGTATTACTTTTTCATATTTTTTAAAGTTCTGACAGAATTCTCAAAGGGATTTTATTTATCGTAATATTTATTCTTGTCTTTTAATAGAGTGTTTGATGTATTTTGTGGGCAGAGCCTATCAGGAGGCAGAAAATGTCAGTTCTGCAGTGGCAGTCTATGGAAGCCACTGAAAGTAAAAAAAAAAGTGATAATTTTGAGTTTATATCTCATTATTCTGACTTTTTTCCTCTTGCAATTGCAAGTTTATATTTCACAAATTCTGAATAAGTATAGCAAGATATATTCTGCTTTTTTCCTCCTCAGAAAATCAAATTTATATCCTGCAAATCCTCAAAATCGTGATATAAACTCACAATTGTGAGATATAAAGTTCGAATTGGGAGATATAAACTTGCAATTGCGTGAAAAAAAAGTTACAGGTTTAAAAATTATTTTGTGCTTTAAATGTAGGGCTACATATTACATAACTGCATATTATGTAGACCTATTTATTTAATCAAATTCATGCTTTAATAATAGGGCAATAGTCACAGTTTTTATCAGTCCAGTCTGTCCGTAAACCATAAACGTCTGCGTTTAGCTTCAACCACAGTACTCTGTCAAAATTAAGACCATCTTTTTTTATTTATGATTCTGACATCCAAAGGTGCACAATTTTCTCTTATTTTGTGAATATTGCACATAGTATCCATGTATATATACACTTTTATTCAGCAAGGATGCATTAAATGTATTAATTGCAACATTTTTTTACAATGTTACAAAAGTTTTCATCTCAAATAAAAGTTGTCCTTTTGAATGTTCTATTCATCAACAAATACTGAAAGAAAAGTCTTATGGTTTTCACAACAACACTAAGCAGCACTACTGTTTTCAGCTTTTATTAGCTACATGTGATGCACACCCTCTAGCGAGCACAGTTCACTAAACTCATTCGCTTAGCAGGAAACACAGAACTAGTTTGTCTCAGACATCTTATCACTTCTCTAATCACCAATTATCCACTGCAACTATTGTGACAAAGGACCAAAAAAAATAATTAAGGGTACTGAAAGGGAACTAACTAACCTAAGTATATCTTTCCTGGTGATGAGGAGACGGAGGTAATCTGCCAATTTCTTCTGCATCAGCGCCAGTCTCAGCCATGCCCTGGCTCTGCCCAGAGGCGTCCTAACAAACACATACAACCATTTTCAGAATAAGTAGACAGATAGATAGATAGAAAGACAGACAGACAGTGATATGCATGACTGTGGAAATAGGCTTAACTTGCAGTTGCAAGTTTCAGTTTTATCAAGGAACTAGAACTGAAATTTGCACTTCCCTATTTTGAATAGAACATCTTAGTGTACGTGATGAGTGTGAGAAGTGTGTGTGAGAAACCATGCGTATATTTATAATATAGTAGACTTGATTGATAGTGGACCTGCTTATGTATTAGAGAGATTCATTTAGACAAAATTAAAACATTGCAGATTTGTGCAAACATACTTAAGACCAGGAAGGTCCCGTACACTGGCTGCGATTTCGCCTGCTTCTGGGCACAGCTTCTCAACCATCTCCAGAGGCCCCCACAACGACTTGTTGTAACCAAGAAACGATTTCTTCACTGGGAGATGAAGACCAACATGCTTGTTAAACAACTCAAGGGTACGATCTGGCATACATAGCATGCAAAAACTTTAATCAAACACCATTCCTAACAGTATTTAAATTTTGTGGCAGAACTGGCTCACTGGACAAGAACTTCAGGTGATCTGACAGCTGAGAATGAGTAAAAATAGGCATTTCCTCATTTTCTTTTCCTTTTATAAAGTTACATGGCATAACAGTTGCTGTCTGGCCTAACACAAACATAGGCCTATGTAAATATATATGAGATATTGATAACTGAGAATATTTTACAATGAATACTACAAACAACATATAGGGACTTTAAATGAGAACTGGTTAACAGATGGTTCTCTGTGGCTGGCTGTCTGATGATGGTTGAACATACCTTTGAGACCGTGCTTCAGGCAGTGCTCCATGACAACAAAAAACTGTTGCAGAGGCGGATAGTCAGAGTCCAGAGTTCGTCCGAAGCTCAGAGCTGACTCGATCAGGCCTTTGATGCTAAGCTTAGCCATATTAAGTAAGTTTGCTCGTTCCATTGCCATAGGATCTCGAAAAGCTAGAAGACACAGGCCACAGAAAAACATATATCATACCAAAAATGACATCAAGAAAAACATTTAAAACAAAAAAACAACAACATCACACTAAACTCATCACAGCACTTCAACCTCTGGCTGTTTTCCTAGGACTAACATGTGACCACACTGCTGAGTTTAAATTTTAACAAACCCTTAAGTGTTTAACTGGTGTTGAGTGTCCATAACAGAAGCACTGTTAAAAAAGCAGTATGTTTTATGTTTTGTTTTTACTACACAAATTAAATAAAATTGTATACTTATCAGTTTGACTGATCAGTTAGTGATACATTGGACCCTGTTTAAACCATCAGGCTAATCAATAATTCATATGCAAACATATTCAGACAGGTTATGTCTAACAAGCATGATGACATTGGTAATCTACTTCCCACTAAATGGTGTTGGTTCCCATTGCCACTTTATATGATAAAAGAGAATTAAGCTTTATATATAACATTTAAAATAATTTAAATAAAAATATATAATTTATCCTCTGTTTAATAACCTCTTATTATTTTATTATTATTATATCCATTCACTATCAGTTAGGCTATTTGACATTGTTCCTGGGAGGGGAACAAATGCCAGTCATGACAAATCAACAGCATACTGATTTGGACTGACATGCCTAAAAAACATTCTTCATAACAACTGTATGAATGACCTGATGCTTAGTATTGTAAAACACCCAGATTTATTATGCACAAATGAATACAAACCAATAAGGCACTCTTCATGACATCATGCCATTATGACATCATTCCGACAATGATGTATGGCAAGCCAATTTAACGTTACTACCTAAAACAAACTATTTATCTTTTTTGTTTGACAATACACATGGAAATTTGACTAATCTTTGACGCCATTGCGAAAAGCAACGCAAAGTTGAACATGTTGTAGATTTATGTAGCAAATGGGAATAATTCGAATTATTGACTATATATATACAAATGTCTTTGTTCAATGTAATTAAAGCAACATTTTTTTAATAATGGAAGAATATGTAAAAATATGGTATTTGGGGTAAAAATACCATACTACCTGCTGTTGGGGCTAAAGGCACAATAATTAACATGATAAATAAATAAACAGCTGGATGACTTTTTTCTATTTGTTGACATGACATAGTTCACTTCAGATAATAAATAAAATATCTTAAGTTGGGTGTCCACCTTAAGAGATAATCTCCATTTTTTTAATGAAACCATTACATTAAAAAAATATGTGATTATATGTGATTTTGATCATTATATATATATATACTTTTTACTTTTTAAAAAAATGTTGTTTCAGTGTTTTGTAGTATATTGAACAAAAATAATTTAATTTACACAAAAAAACTTAGCTAAAGTGATTGCAGGTTTCGAACAATTGCAGTATAACTGCAATGGTAATAATGACAACTAACTGGATTTAATTAGTATAGTATATTATTTATTAGTCAATAAAAACAAGAACCTAAATAAATTATTGTTTTCCTCTTCTAGATAGTTTTCAGCATTAAATATTACAATGGCTTGCCATACACGTAGTCTACATCTAAACGGACTTTATGTCATCCATAACCTACCCTTGGCACCCCATTCTTCTGAAAAAGGCGCTGTTTTAGGCTCTATCACTTTGGGCAGGACGTGAATGCCACCCGAAAAGTTTCTGACGCTTTTCTGGCTAAAGCGAATATGGGCGCCTGCCATCTCCCGTCTCCAGATTTCATGGCAGCGCAGCTTGCTTTCTCACCAGCCGATTTATCCTCCTGCAATCTGAGGATACCGAACACTTGGGCTCTCTCTTTGTTGCTCTCCGCTTCCGCCAACACAAGGTCCTGTTCTGCAGGTGTCGCCATCGTTAAAGTAAATAATCATACGGTTTAGGATAATGCTTCGCCTAACAACCACGGCGGTGATGTGTTGAGCGGCATTGATAAACAGTTAACGACGGAATTCAAGCGCTTTCCCATGTGATGTTGCTTGTCAACGCCCCAAAAGCGACGTATATTTTCCATTCATATGGTCATCATATCTTTGGAGAACAAATGGTTAGAATGTATATTTGTTTACACCCGAGCACTCCAGCACGATCCGTCTGCAGCAAAGGGGTGGTGTCATAACATTAAAAAACGTAGGCTAATTCAGTAGAAGAGTATGGATATACTACCCTCTACCGCTTATATGGAACATTGTCCTGGAAAATTGTGACGTAATCAAATAATATTTATTTAATTATTAGCCTGTTTGTCGTAATGGGAGTATTAATAAAATTGTTGTCGCTTTCGTGAAGAATGAAGAAACAAAAATGTTTTTGTCCACTTCCATGCACTTTCTTCAAAGACAAAATTAGCCTACTTAAATTAAAATAATTCTCAGTTTTGTTAGCACGCATATTTAAATAAATAATACACTTTTCGCCTTTTATAGCCTATGACATATAGTAAGCTATGTGAAAAACGTTGGCCATAAGAGTATTTGATGCGTTCCATTTGTCCTCAGAGCTGGAAAGTTTCTCATTCCCAGTAAGAACTTTTAACTGGAACACCCCCTCAAGTTGGAGTTGTGACTGAGAAACTCAGGAGGCTAGCAATCACCCCAGCTTCAGAATCCAATATGGCTGCTCAGAGCATCGACCATAGTTAAACAGTAGTAGGCTAATATATTGTTTACAGCACTTCTTTTTGTCTGTCTCAATAAACTCAGTGGTGCACTGCACACTGTACTATCCATCTGCTAATAATAAAACTAATAATCTGGACATAGATTATTCTTGCATTCTGTGGAAAATGATGTAGGCTATTGTTGTTTAATATTGTATAATTAATGTATTTCTTTTCCAAAAGAGCATGAACAACAAAGTTTTGCCTGGATGTATCCATCTTAGTTTTCTGACCTGTTAACAGAAATGAAGTCAACTCGGGTGTGGCATCATTTCAAGCTCTACCATCCCTCTTCCGAACAAACGCAGCATATGTCAAAAAGTACCCTATTGATGGTTCACACAAGTCATTTTTAAACCAAGCACATTTCTATTCGTCAATGCTTTGTAAGCAGCTTCACCTTGTTGCGAAATCTGAGTTGGGAAATGTATCATTCCTTTACGCAAAATTTCTGATTGTGATTCCTAAAGAAATGACTGGATATCGACAATCGTCTACGAAAATTTGTCAAACAACAGTAAATGTGTCCATACCTTAATAATGTAATCGTAAATAGGCCAGTGGACAGATTATTGAGCTTTTTTAGCTAACTCTTTAGTTACTCGAGTCACTGGGATGAATTCCCATGATCATTTTTAGCTAATAAAAAAGTGGCTCCTTTTTATTAGTGCATGTGTTAGTCCTACTCCAACAGTTCTCACTCTGAAGATTTTAAAATGAAGGCTAACAACCTCTGCTGACAACCACCTCACTGGTGCTGAGTCAGGATTTTTCCGCTTGTAGACTATGGGTGTTACCACACTATGCCAGATACAAAAGTGTAGGTTTGCAGTTCCAGACAACTATAACTTATATACTTTGTATATTTTAACTTAGCATAGTAAACTTTGGAGGATTACCTTGACTGTAGGCCAAACGCTCCATACTTTCGCTATGGGTGATGCCCCATCGGTGAAGGCTCTGAGGGGAATACATGACTGGATCCACTGAACACAGACAACATACTTGGTTCTCTCAATGGATGATTAACATTTAAGCATCACTTATACAAATCAAACGTTTCAGAAAATAAGCACTGCTGTATTTTCATACTGCTTTATACAGCTGCTGACCTACATCACAGACTCAACATGTTTCTGTTGTTTTCTGCTGATCTGCTCTCAGGGTCTGACTATCATATGACTCTGATTTCCTGCACCAGTCTCCCGCCTCACATGGAAGGAAATGTATCACTCTAAACAGACAAAACACCTTAAGATTTCAGTGCTCATAACATTTAGAGCTAATCACAACATGAAATCAAACATCTTATGCTTTGTCATCTTGGTTAGGCCCTGAATTCTGCTTTAAAGGTTAGTGAATCACTCAGAGGTGCTGAGCAAAATAGTACACACTTACCGCTGTTAAACCTACACCCTTTGCTGGTGTTCTGCTGGTACTACTGGGTCGAGAGAGCTGACCTATGCCTGTTAGGTGAGGTGCAACCATTTGCTGCATTGGCGGGCAGTTGGGAGGAGATGTCTCTCGTTGGAACAGCACAGTGCAATGGGTGCAGGGCAGCAGAGGCGGTCAAACAAAGGGGGCGGGACATGTGAACATGCTGGCCAGCCAATAAGTGTGGAGCTGCAGGCTATTCAGGAAGTGGAATTCTGAATGATACTCCACTGCCTGCCAGGATATGAATGAGCACATGAATGTGACAGGCATGTCTAAATATGCTAAAATCCTTTTAGCATATTGCAACTGCATTTTGTGCAATGATTTTATGTAAATGTAAGCACAGTCATATGCACAAATCATGAATTTACATATTCAAAGGCTTGGGAAAGAAATGAATGCTTCTATTCAGCAAGGATGTGTTAATCTGTGTTTCAAAAGTGACAGTGGAATCTATTCAAACAATCAACTAAATAATCCTGAAAAAAAAAATGGTTTTGAAAAAAACAATTAAGCAGCACAACTGTTTTTAATATGGATAATAAGAAGAAATGCTTATTGAAGCACCAAAATCAGCATAATGATTTTTGAAGTAACTTGAGTACTGGATGGCTGGGGTAATGATGCTGGAAATTCAGCTTTGCCATCATAGGGAATAATTTACATTTTCAAATATATTAACCCAGAAAACTTATTTTGAGTTGTAATAATATTTCACAACCTTTTGATTAAATCAATATATTGTCTTTGTAAACATAAGGGACTTTTTATAAAACCCCAAAGTTAACGGTAGTGCAGCAGGGTATTTCCAAGGGTAGCGCCATGTGTACCATGTGTCCTCTGTGATCAGCATTTATTTGATTTGATTTTTTTTTTTTTTTTTGCTGGCTTGCTTGCACCAATATGAATATGATCTTGTACATATACACTATTCATCTCTGTCTTTAATAAATGCCATGATTTAATTAAAATACTTTCAGTTCTAAAATCACCCTCCTTTTAGTCTTTAACCAGAAGATGGCAGTGTCCTCCAATCAAATCATATCTTGCCATAAATAATAACGCTTTATTATTATTAAAGGGAGTAGAGTTTTCAAAAATGTTTTCTACCTTACAGCAGGAAAAGTCACGGACAGGCAGTATGAATTATTGGGTGACCGTGAACCTTAAATCTCAATGTGCAAAATCATCATTAATTAATCTCCGTACCATCAGTATTTCTTCAGCCTACTTCTTCAAACTCCAATTAAAATAAAGCTTCAGACATGATTGAAATCTTCACGGGTGGATTTAACACTTGATCCTCAGCATAAAGTTGGGATCAGAGGGCAAGTGGTGATAAAGAGCCTTCATCTGATCACTGTCTTGAAGTGCTGTGCGTTAAACTCTTGAGCTTGTAGGACTCTGTGGGGTTGAATGGATTCTCGTTCATGCCTTTCATGCAAACAAACAAATCAAAGCGTATGGCAAGCAGTTTGACGTTTATTCATTCTGTATGGCAAGCCGTTTGAACTTTTATTCATTCTCAGGATATGTATTTGTATGTATTTCTTGATATCAACAATTTGATTTCTGCGAGTGATTATGTCATTGTTAATATCAAGAATTAACTAGTGGAAATGTCATT
Source organism: Pseudorasbora parva (assembly GCF_024679245.1). Classification (NCBI taxonomy): domain Eukaryota; kingdom Metazoa; phylum Chordata; class Actinopteri; order Cypriniformes; family Gobionidae; genus Pseudorasbora; species Pseudorasbora parva. Next base: position 17,045,771 of record NC_090188.1, read on the forward strand.
TCTGATATCAAAAATTGCCATTGTTACTAGTAGAAATCTAATTTCTGATATCAAGAATACATATTCTCCAAATGAATAAAAGTCAAAACGGCTTGTCATAATAGTGTACATGTAAACACTAAGAGACGTTGCTGTGGGTCTATGAAGATGCTCACTATCCATTAGATAAAAATAACCCAAAATAATAACCATTGTTCCAGGGCTCTCATTCGCAATGTGATATATATGACTTTAATCTTGGCTGGCTTGCACCAATTCCAAAGACTTCAGCATCTCTAAACATAAACAAAAATGATAAAAAAATTATGCATTCTTCACAATTCAATTAGCTTTTTTTTTTTTTGTAAACGGTTACATGAACAACAGGTATATCCTCCTTGGACCCACATTGTCTTTACATTGTTTAGAGCATAAGAAACAAATATATATTTATTTTTTGTTGAAAAATTATATTTTATTCATATGTTATAATATGTCCTCTCTAGTTGACACTAGGACTCAATTGTTTAGAAAATAAAAATTGCATGTATAGGCAAAAACAATTTATTTTTAATTTAAATTCATTTTTAGTTTTTAGGATTTGTTTAAAACAAACTTTTTTTAAAGATGATTCTGATTTTATGAAAGATATAACAAATTGCAATGATATACCATTTTACTTTATGCTATATGTGTGTAAAATGGCCATTAATGGATTTTCCCATTCAATACAATGTATCTTTACACTGCATCTAGTTTGCATATTAATGTGTTCTTGTTGCAAAAAAAAAGTGTAATAATGGGAGTAATAGTTGGCAACATTTTCATAATAATATCTAATATTTCATAGGAATATTGATCTGTAATTTCATTCCCTAATCACTTGTTGTGTCTCCAAAATGCCTGATAAACATGATTTAAGTCCCGGTGTCCTCTACAGCAGTGGACATGTATGAAATCAATGTTTTGTAACAGAAAGTCATATTTTGATTAGAAACCCCATACAAATTTTCCTGAGTTGTTGATTTATAACAAACAATTTGAAAATGTATTTGATTTAAATAAAAATTACAAATTATTATCATATACCCATAAGAGTGCTAAACATTAATATCGACCGTTTTTAAAAACCAAGACGTTGTTGTTGTCCTGGTGAAACCTCCAAAAGAGCAAAGCCCCGAATGTGCTCTTTAAAGGACATCCAGACTTAAAACTGTGTTGTGTATGATGTCAGAGAAATTCACTAAAATATAAGTAATAAGTCTATTACTGGGTCTCAGGAGGAATACAAGGTGCAGTATCACTTAAAAGGCTCTTTATTGGTTTATGGTTCCATGAAGAGCCTTTCAGCTAGACAAAAGGTTCATAAAAAGTTTATTAAAATGTTCTTAACACTAAAAAATGGAACCAAAAAGGGTTCTTCAATGGCATTGTTATGCAGACTCACTTTTGCAACCACTGTAGCACCCTTCATAAGATGTTTCAGTCAATAAATTGCCTAAAAATTTACATCTAATTGTACATTTTGCTTTCCATCTGGTAACAGAAATACAAAATCTACATTATGTAAAAGTAGTCCTCACAGCCATAATTATGAAGGGTGAGGAGGGTTGTCATTATCGCACAAGCCTGTAGCATTGGTGCCTGTAAGAACCATCAAACTGTATTATTCTGCTTTTGAACAGAAATTACCCAATGGTCTTCTCGGATTTGGTTGCATCCTCCAAGACACTCGACATCGGTTCAATGCCGCCCAGTAACTCAAAAGATGCTACAGGCACGGGAGCAAAAATCATTGGCAGTCCCATGAATAGGAAATCACATCTGATTGAGTTTGAAGGGTTCTTCAGACATTAAACCAGGCAATAACATTTGATTAACTGCTGGCTTCTCTGTGCTCTCTTCAGACAATTCTCGCTAAAGGATTTTGTTTGGTTATAAATAGCATTGATCTTTCATAAAAAGGAACCATCATTATTATGAGTGCATATTTTGTCCCTCTATTTTTTTACCCATCTGAAGACATTATTTTATAGGCAGGCTCTAGACCATCACAGTGAAGCTGGTGAAATGCCGAAAATTTAAAGGTGGGCTTGTTTAATATTCATAGCTGTTGTGCACACACTGCGTGCATTATGATAGGCTGGTGTAACATTTAAAACCTAAGTAAGAACTTGTTGAGCACAGTGTTAACTTTTGATCTCAGACATTAGCGTAAATTACACTGACTTGAAATGTGTGTGTCTGCAGATACTGATACTGAGTAATACTTTAATATATCTGCCATATGGGCGAAGACCTCAAGACCTACAGTCCTCTTCTGCTTCATTATTAACTGAGCCCAAGGAGGTAATTACGATCTTGTCTATTTTAGGAACTTGCTCAAGTGAGGAATAGCCTTATTGAATAAATAAAGACCTCCTGCCGGAGAACGTGGGCTGGTCTGGTAATGCATATTGTCTTTTGATCTTCAAACATTGTAATGCAAATTTTGAACGTAAACACCAGGATCCATCTCAAAGATCTTGTATTTCATACATGCATGCAGGAATAAATTCAGAATTTAGTGTGTATCTTAAAACTCACCACTGCCTAAAGAGTGAAAAATGTTTCTTTAGCTCTTATCTTTTTGAGGCACAACTATAAAATTGCATGATGTAGGTGTCCACTGAATTAAGATCAGTGGTTTGATGTCACTGTACATTGTTCATGACCCTAAAGGGTTAGTTCACCCAAAAATGAAATTTATTTCATTAATGACTCACCCTAATGTCGTTCCACACCCGTAAGATCCGTTCATCTTTGGAACACAGTTTAAGATATTTTATATTTAGTCCGAGAGCGTATCTAAGTGTAGACACACTACTGTCCATTTCCAGAAAGGGAATAAAAACATCATCAAAGTAGTCCAATGTGACATCAGTTGGTTAATTAGAATCTCTTGAAGCATCGAAAATAAATTTTCATCCAAAAATAGCAAAAACTACGACTTTATTCAGCATTGTCTTCTCTTCCGCGTTTGTTTGTTTGTTTGGCAGACACAGTCTCATCAAAGTGACTTACAAAGAGTGCAAACATTGTTTGTGATTGCATTAGCAAGATCATTGTATTGATCAAACCACCCCTTGACCTGCAAGACATTTTGATACCAAAACAAAATTTTATGAAAACAATTCAACAAAGGCACCAGTAAACTATTATTGAAAGTTAATTAAAACATATTTGAGTGATTCTGAGAGCGTAAAGTTGATGAAAAATAAAATAATCTCATTGGCTATAAACATTAGAGTTCCAAATTATTCAACCCCCAAAATTCCAAATTTTGTGCAGAATCATTTATTCTATAATGACCTCCAATAAATGCTGCTGTAGAAGCTTCTGTTAACCTCTGCTATCTTGGCCCATTCCTTGTTTAAAAACTTCTAGATCACTGATAATCTTTGGTTTTCATGTTACCACTGCTTTCTTTAAATTCCACCAAATATTTTCAATGAGTTTACATCTGAAGTCTGTACAGGCCACTCAAGAACATTCTACAACTGATCCCTGAACGAAGCATACGTAGATTTGGACCTATATTTTGGGATGGGTGTCATGCAGCAAGGTCCATTAATCATCAATCTTCAGTCTCTGCATGGAGATGGTCTTCTTCCGATTATAAGCATTGCCTTTTTTGCAACAGACATACCACTGATTGATGGGTTCCAAAAGTTCTAGTGTGGTCATATCACCCCATAAACATTCTTCCAAAACTCCACAAGTCTATCCAAATTCATTATAGCATATTCAAGTTTTATGTTCTTCTTGGTCAAGAGAGACAAATTTGAGTTTGACAAAATAAAACTTAGGTCATTTGTCTGTTTTAATACAAGCTGTGTACAAAACCTGGGAGTTTTCTTAGACAGGCAATTAACTTTAGAGAAACTGGTGTCCTTTGTTGTCGCTTCCAGCTTTTTTCAGCATTGCCTTCTTGCCAGAATTAAAAAAATCCATGGAGACAGCTATCCTTTTATAACATCCCGCTTGGGTTATGGTAACTCACTGTGCTGTGGCATTTCAAAGTCCCAGCACGTCTGCCTTCAATTGGTCCGTAGCCAAATTCCTTAAGAACAGACGAAACTTTGATCATGTCACTTCCATCCTGCGAGCTCTTCATTGCCTGTCCAATTTAGAATTGACTATAAAATTCTCCTTTTTGTTTACAAATGTTTGCATCATCTTGCTCTAAGTTATCTGTCTGAACTTCTACATCCCCATAATCCATCTTATGACTTAAAATCTAGTAATCTTAATTTACTCACTGTTCCTTGTGCTATAGGCTCAAATGTAGAGGAGACAAAGCCTTTTTCCGTGGTGGGGCCTAAACAGCTTGCCAGTACAATTTAGAGCTCCTTCTTTATCAGTTTTTAAATCTGCTGAAAACCCATTTGTGTTCCTTAGCTTTTGACACTTGTTAATGTCTCTACTCTGTATGTTTTAATTCTGATTTTATCTATCTTTATTTGACTTCATTTGTCCTTTTTTAATCTGTAACTGTAGTTTCCTAGCTGTTGCGTTAGTTTATGCCTGTATAGCACTTTGGTCAGCCTAGTGACTGTTTTAAATGTGCTTTATAAATAAATGAACTGAACTGAAGAGAGGCATTCGGCAACATGTCCCAACATGAAGGCCATGATTGTAATCTTCTTATACTCTGCATTGAAATGTTTTTTCCCCTCCTTTCATCAGGTCATATTGCAAGTTTTTGGCAGTAAATTAAAGCTACACTGTGTAACTTTTTTAGTTTATAGCTAAAAACACTTAGTTCTTTCAAAAATATATGTGCTCATTAATGTATATTTACTTATTTCAAGTTATAAAGTATTCTGGTAAGTTTATAATATGCCATCGAAAATACATATGGGTGAGGGGTTCGAATGCTGGTCACCATGTTGCCCTTCCATCTTGAAAGTACATTAGCCAAAGAGGGACATACCCATAAATTCTAGCTTCGCCTTTCGCGTTTTAACATTCGATGGCACTCATGGAGGAGGTCGAACTGGAAGCCATGTTAATCTTGGACTAAATCGGCCACCGTAGGAGTTAAAACGAAATCGGAATTGAGAGGAACAGAAACTAATATTCACTGGATGGTCATATACCTTTACACCGCTAGATGGGGGAAAATATCACAGTGTAGCTTTAAGGGTTTTTCTCAGTTGCTCTAATCAAAATTTGTATTCCCCTTAAAGATGTTGTGCTTTTTCTTCAAAACTCTCAATGGTTTTCTGGTAAAACAAATTTTAAACTTATGCATAAGGCTGCCAGATGATATTTTTTTTTATTGTTTTGGAAATCTTCTTGTAGCCATAGACTTTCTAATGTTAAAACAGTTTGTTCTCTATAACTTTGTGAGAACCCTTTTGACTTGGCCGTATTTGCTACTCAACCTTAGTATTGATGCATTAGTAAAAAGTATGTATGTGTAACAACACAAGCAGTTTTGTTTTAGCATTTCCAAAGACTTATATGTGTTTTAAGAGGTCATGAATTAAGAAATCAACTTTCCTTTGAGCTTTTGACATAAAATGTCATGGTAATATAAGAATATATAAGTTTCAGAGCTGACAACGTCCTTGTTGGTCAAAGAAAAGCTTTTATTGACAGCTGGTATAGAAAACGATTGATCTGTGAAAGTTCTTCCCTGTGCCATCAGAGAACAGCGAAACACCGCCTCAACAGAAGAAGAAGCCTAATTCTGTAGCCCCGCCCACCAACTCGCATCTGGCATGTTATAGATAACATAGGCCTACATGGAGCTAAACCGGATCGAACTTCAAAGCAATAAAAAAGCTGCATAAGCTTCATTCAGATTCCATATAACGAAGATCCAGCTCACGTGGGGATTTCATTGCGTTTGTTCGCTTAATTTCCCTGTGGATTCATTTGTAAACAAGAGGCTGGATTTGCAGACAGTATGAGATTAAAAAACAATGCTGTGCCTTCTATATTGGATCTGACAGGAATGATGCAACACTTATGTGAGTAATTTATTTGTATGTGATAGTAAGTATTACATTGCTACAGATCATTTGATAGGCTATCTACTGGTTTTGTGTCCAATAAACATAACTTACCATGTTGTCACAGGCTGGAGATAGCCTGTGTAATATCCTTTGTACTATCCTTTGTATTTGAGGTGTTGTTGGTTCATTGTCCTACAATTTGTGATCAGACTTATATGGGCCAGGCCTCACAAAGCCCAATGTCCTTGGGCTAATATGTTTTCCAGTCGGGCTACGAAAATTAATCACAGGCCTGCCAATGGACTCTCTTAAATAGTGAAATAACACTCCTTTCTTGATGTGTGTTGTTCACTCTCTTGATTTGATATTTAAAAATACACATTTTGAAGTTTTGAACATGCTGATTTGTTTGCAGTAAAGTTTTACAGATGTGCTTGTGTGTTAATGATGCGGTTTGCTGTTATAGAGCAGGTCAAGTAATAACAAATAACATTCCAATTAATTGCAGTTGGATAAGAGATAAATCCTTGCGTGTTTGATAAAGACATTTCGTGAGTCCTGTCAGCGAATTATTGTGGTTGTCATTTTTTCACACGTTTTCAAAAGAGTTCCCCACATGTACTGATGGGGGAGCCGAAGCTCATTATAATATGCAAAACTGTTGTCCAATCATAGCATTAGGTGTTTACTTCATAAGTCTTCAATGTGGCATGCCCATTAAAACTGAGCGTTCCAGGAGGTAGGCTCAAATAAAAAATAGCCTATTACTTATTCATTTTGATGTTTTTGAATGTAAAACCCATGAGAAAAATGAAAATAACCAGTCCATGACCCCTTTAACACAATTTTGTACCATACCATACAACTATAAGTGACAAACAGCATCTTTGAATAATTATGAGATAGCTGTATTAGAAAAGATTCCCACAACGCAAAAGCATTACATTATAACTTTTAATGTGCCACCACTAAACTGTTAGATAAAATGTATAGAAAACATCTTTAGAAAACAATACATTTGTAAATTATTACATTCTCTGGGGGTTGAATAATTTTGATTGCAACTGTTATTCCAGTAATAGCCTCTTTTCCACCATCAGGCTGCGATCACCAACGGCTCTCATTGTGTAACCGTTAAAATCCGTACCATACCTGTCAAGTATCCCGTTTTGGCCGGGAAAGTCCCGTATTTTACCCTTCTTTCCCGCCGTCCTCCCGTATTCGTATTTTCCCGTAAATCTCCCGTATTTTAACCTGCGTTATTAAAAAATAATAATACCGGAGTAAAAAAACAAAAAAACATTTCCAATCTGAGCTCTGTAACTAGCCTCGCGATAACTGCCATCTGCAGTAGCCTACAGGGGGCCGTTGTCGCGAGGTTATAGTGTATGAGGTCAGATGACGACGAGTGACAACGCGGGGAAAAACAAAACAGACGGATGATGGACGTAACTAACGATAGAGATGGAAGGCACTCCTGCCAACAAACCCAAACCCTGTGTAAATACCGTGATCAATGGGACAGCGAATTTAATTTTCTGAAGGATGGAGGACAGACGCGTTTTGTAAGTTTTGTAACTGACTTCATGTGAGACAGGGGAAGATCTTTTAAAGTGACAGCATTCACTTATAATGACAATATAAAGAACAGAAGTAATTGCTCACTAAATATGCTCTGTTCTTGAGTAAATAACTTCAGTACCTTTAAGAAGGATTAATCTATATATAATTCTTAACTTATGCAGTACAACTACAATTTCTGTATATTTCCCACTTAAGGGAAATATACATTTCCCTTAAGTTCTGATAAGTTGTTATACATGTAGGAAGAGCACCAGTCTTTGGAATGTAATACAAAAGCAGCAATCCGTGCCTCGGAGTGCACTGCTAATACACAAGAGTTTGCTATGAGTAAACAGCGACCGCATTATGGAGGAAAAGCAGATATTTCTTTAAATTGTATTATTCATTTGTGCTTGTGTCATGCCGTTCTGTACTAAGCTTAAGGGGAAACACAACTGAAACTTCCTTACCATTCAGCCTTTCAGCCTGACAGTGGAAAATCGGCTTTTATGGTAATTCAACAGTATAAAGTAAAGTAGAAATATAAAATAAGAATAAATCAATGTAACAATTTATTAGACAGGTAAATGTATGATGCCAATCTGTGAAGTCTTGTAGACCTGCAATGTACACCTTATTGAGGACAGGATCGAGGTAATATGCATACAATTCTTTGAGGTAAATTCCCTCATTAAGGGTAGGCGATTTTCGGAGAGGCTAGCAATAGCAAGCTAGCCTCGAAAGCACGAGATCCCGGCCCATCCTCCCTTCAGAGTGCTCTTCAAAGCCATGCCTACTTCAAAACACATTAATGCACACAGCAGAGTTTCACGAGAGACGGCGTTAAACTAAAAACATTACATTACTAATAAATCTTAATAATGAATAATAAGCTTGTTGTTTTGGTTCAGGAGAAACTGTAAAAGGGGTCTGCTGTTGACGTCTGATGAACTCTGCGCTGACGACGTGTGATGTCTCCACGAGCAGGTTGCGGGGAGGTATAAATACATACGTTGACAGGCAAATAGCAGGATAGCGTATCATTGCATTCGGACTGAATGCAATGATTGGACAAACATTTTATAGTCCTACTCCTTCCACGCAGCAACTTACAGATTGCGATGTGAAGAGACTTTCAACAAGATTAAACAAAAATATGTCTGGAACAAATCCCCTTAAGTTTCATACTGAATATTTCACCCAGTCATAATAGTATGGGGGAAAAAATACTACGGAAGTCAATGCTGGGGTCCCTTCAACTTTCCCATCAATGTTACCGACATTCTTCAAAATATCTTCTTTTGTGTTAAGCAGAAGAATGAAATTCATAGGGCCTACAGGTTTGAAACAACTTGAGAGAGAGTAAATAATGACAGAATTTTCATATATGGGTGAACGATCCCTTTAAGTACAACATCTTTTATCTTTGTCTTTTTGTCTAATTTTCAAAATACTTTTTTGCTTCAAATCAAAGTTTGTAATGTTGTGATTAACATTGTAGCTGGTTGTTGTGGTTCATGGCTTATAACTCTATAATTAAGTCTTTAAAAAATAGTTAATCGAAAAACTACTTGGGAAACCAAAAATGCTATCTATTAATGTGTTCTGACAGCTCATTAGGAAGTAGGCTAAATTGTTAAATTATTCAGAAGTGATATTAAGTATGCCTAACATTACGATAAGGAAACAACTTATAAAATATTATTTGTTGTGGAAAAAATAACAATAATACTTGTAAACAACATGAGAGTCTCTCCCATTGCAATGTCATTCACAATTCCACTATAATGTCTGTTGTTGGTTTATGTTTAAAAACTACCAGCACAATATTTCATTTAAGCTGGTAAAGTTATTTTTGTTTCAGGATCATTAATAGAGTGCAAAGGTAGGCACCTTGCTTTTGGACTTCCTGGGGCGCAGCATTGCATTATAGAAGGCACAAAATGGCCTTTATTTACTGGCCTAATGAAGGTAACAAATTCCTGAGGACCACAGACACATACAGAGGTAAATCAGGACCTCTGCGACTAAAAGGCAGGATCACATTACGAAAGTTTCCACCAAAGACCGGCTGCAGAACACCTCAGGCTTGGCAGGCAAACAACTGCTTGATATGTATAGAGGTAGCACCATTAAACTCTGGGGGGTTGATTCAAATTTCCTCCATCATGGAGAGGCAACTTAATTATATACTAAACAGTGGAGCAGAGCTGAAGATGGATGAGCTCCTTGTAGGAATGGGAACCTGACTTCAATCTATTAATGATTATGTGAATTTTGATGGTGGGTTGACAGTCCTAATACACTCAAAACAATTTGTTGACTTTACTTAAAAAAGCAGCATCAAGTGGTTCTACACAACTATATTGAGTAAGTTTTACAAATAAAAATTTTGTTATATAAACGAAAGAATGTCAAGTAAAGCTGACAAAATGTCTTTAAGTAATACAAACCATTTGAATTTGTCACTGTTACATAATATTTATATGTGTAGTTTACCTAATAATGTTATGTTACATTTATAAAATATATTATGTTAGATAAACATTTTAATCGATTAAATTTACCATATTAAATTAACTACTTCTTCTACAAGTGAATGTTTAAAAACAAAATGCAAAAATAACTTAATTGAGGGCAGGACGTCCATCCAATATTTATATGAGTGCCCACAGCCTAAACAGGCACCCCTCTTCTAATGGTAACCATAATTACAGAAACTCCTCTAAATGTCCAACATAACTGAACATTAAAACACTTACATAAACTAAAAACATTTTTGCTTTTACTGAAAAACACATAAATAACACTTTAATCCCTAAATTTACTCTGCAGTCCCTTGCAAAGCTTGCTGGGAACTACAGATCCAATATTAACAATGTTAAGTTGACTGAACAAACACTTATTCAGAAAAGCTGACAATACTCATTTTTTAGTACAACTCAGTAAACTTAAGTTTAATTAGTTACATGAGTATTTTAAGTAATGTGAACAAGTATGATTTGAGTGCAGCTAACAAAAGTGCAAGTTCTTTTTTTTGAGTGTATGAGTCGACATGTAGATGAGAAGTTCATTATTTTATTTTTTTAATAAGCATCAACTGATATCTAAAAGCACAGTGAGAAAAACAACAACAACACAAAGCCCCAATAAACATAGCAATTGCACAGTGTAGAATGTGATAAGACCATCTTTAAAAAAAGTGAGGTTATTATTAAATAGTGGTGAAAAGCTCTTCTGGAAGTGGTTACCGGCACTTACATGGACTGGTCGTATTTCTGTCATTCCTTTCCTTTTTTAAGTAGATTTTTTTAAAAGGAATTCTCTTTCAGCCCTCACGGTATGAAATATGAAACAAGTCCCAAGCTGTGGTCAAGTTTTCAACTACCCTTTTCCCAAAGGCTTTTCCGCTACATAAAACACTAAATCAAAACTGACCCTAATGACTTTATAATGCATGTTCCTGATCTTATTGTGAACACGTTGAAGTGCATGCTTTTTCACTGAAGAAAAATGTTGTCTTTGTAATCTTTAGTCAAAATATTTCATAAAAATAGTTTCAAACCACATTTGATCTAATTATGTTACATACCCCTTTAGCCCTCCAAACAATTCCAAATATAATCAAGTCCTGTGCTGTATTTTGTTTACCTGAATACCCAATTAAAGAGAGAAATATCAGAGCATATAAAATGTGGACATTTTTGTTGTCTCTATCACTAAAGCGGTGCTAAAAATTCAATTAAATTCACATTTATTTGTATAGCGATTTTCACAGTGCATATCGTTTCAAAGCAAGTTTACAGACTGGGAGAGAGTGTCTGACCACCAAACATTATCAGGAAGGCTATTCCAGAGTTTAGGAGACAAATGTGAAAACGTTCTTCCTCCTGTAGTTGACTTAGATATATTCTCGGTTCTACCAAGCCCAGAGTTTTGTGATCTTGTATTGTGATCTTGGATTGTAAAAATGTTAACTTCAGTTTTATTCACATGCAACAGAAGAAGCCTATCAAAAAGGCACTTGTTTGATGAAACAGGCAAGTCTGGCTGATTTTAACATACCTCCTCTTATTGTTCAGATCAGGCCTTCTCCTACAATGGCTTGTGATTACAGCAACGGCCGTGGTCATGGCGCCTCCTTTTTTTTTTTTTTTTTTTGATAAACCCACAATCAAGAGTTACATTTGATAATGTACTGTGTTGAGCTCACTGCAGGGAAATGAGCCATTTCATTTTTTACAACAGAAATTCAGAAATATATTTTTAATGGTAAAAAAAGATTTGATTTTCTAACCCATTAAGCAAATTATAGGGAGGAAATTAACGAGGAAGCTGTAATCTAAATTACAATATGAATGGGAACATAAAACAGTATATATTTTAATATACACATTCTACAAAATATAAAAAGACTACTATGTATGAGTACTGAACTGCCTTTCACCTTATAAAGTCTACTGTATCTATGGATACATTTTGAATGCATCCAACCTGATGTACAGAATCTTACATGCCTTCTGTCATCTGATTGATAGTTTATACTTTTTAGCAAGTAAAAGGCCTTTTAATAGTTATAAACATGTAAAAGAAATAAATAAAAAATAAATTGCATTGCATTCAAAATGGCATTCTACTATGTTTTATCTTGGTGGCCATATAAATACCATCTGCACCAAAGTTGCCTATTTTGCAGTTTGGTTCTGAATAAAAGAGCTCATACTTTTTTCCCTCCTCGAGTATGAGCTCCATGTTCTCTGATATTTATTATATGAATCATGATGTAGCCTATCATGATACTTAACATGCATTAATCAGAAACTCAAACACTTGTTCATATCTGTGAACTACTGTAGTTGTTACAAAACTGTGATGTTTTTTTAATCTAATCTTTTAAATCTTTCTCCTAATGCTCCACTTTTTGAATAAGATAAATGTAGTTTAAAAAAAGAATAAAATGACAAATAAGTTGGTAAAAGGGTTAGATATTAGTCCATGTTTAAAGTGCAATATTCAGAGTGACGCAGTCCCCTTGCAAAGTCAAACCAGCATGGCAGAAAACAGATAAGAACATCCACTGAAGCAGCAGAACACAGCTCTGTAAACATCATTTATTCATTCATTCAGCAGGACACTCACTGTGTTCAGGGCAATACTCGAGCTTTAACAGTGAAGTCAATACATAGACAGAGAAATCACACAAGAGACATTAGAAAAGCCCCCCCAAAAAATCAAGCAAAACAAATTTTAAAAAGATTAGCTGTTAAGGCTTGAGTAAGGTTAAGGCTTAATATTAATATTCACATCAACCTGTTTGCAATTATTTTTCAATAATGACACCGACACAAATGCATAATTTAGTACAATTTACATAAAGCTGTAGAAACTTTAAATATGCCATCCAATGACTCTCCTGTTATTTAAATGACAAGAAACAACCATCTTATGTATGAAAACATGTTTTTAAAGTTTATACAAAAAAAGATAGAATAGAGAATATAAAAGCTACCACCCTTATTAAGATATAAAGATATACCCAAAGATATACACAGGCAGCTCTGACTGAATATGCTGAACTTAAAAAAGAAAAAAATATATATTATGAGAGGCGCAACATATAAACGATTGTCATTAAGATGCCCAGATTTGTAGATAATCAGCTCATAATGAGTAACTTTATAAAAATGAAGAGGAACAAATGCGGTTTCAGGTAAAGGCTCAATCTAAAATAATGAGATCAAAATAATAATAATATAATAAATAAAAAACAGTGGTATGATGGCAACTAATGCACTGAATTTACAAATATATTCAGTGTGGGAATATTTTATAGTCAGAATTTATACCTTACAGTGTACAAACAAAAGAGGCAGCACTCTTATTATGACGAATGTAGCTGTAGTTTTTATAGACGTTATCTTAAGTGAAGTGTTAGCTGTTAGCACTGGAAAAAAGAAACATTGCACTTTATCACCTGAGACTGACAGGGAACCGATTGTCAAATCAGTTTCCCTGTTAAACAAAGCTAAACTGTGTAAAAGTTAAAAGGCATTCTGACTCAAATATATGGCATCTTCGGTACGATTCAGGTGTGATTTAGAAAGAAACTGAGACAAAAGGTCAGTCCAAGCATCAGTTCATTTTGACACACAAACTACCCATTTTCAGCTGATAGATATAATAATAAATCCTGAGTGTAACTGTGAAAACAATATTGACAGTGCAAAAATGACTTGCTTGCATCAGTGTATCTGTGGCTATTACGACAATAACAGTACATTTGTGTTTTGCAGAGAGCTACAAATGGTTATTTTCATCCACAGCAGGTGACAGTACCTGCATAAATCATTTATGTAGTATCCATGTATAAGGCTTTCTTTTAGGATTTGTCACTCAGTCAACCAAAGGCATGCATCTGCAGCATTTGGCCAGCTTGCTTTGGCTCTTGATCCCCTGGGGTTTGCCATCCAGCAGACCATCCCTATAGTGACCATACTGCTCGATGGCTTCTTCCACACGGGTGATATAAAGCCAGGTAAAGATCACTCCAAAAAACTAAAAAAAAAGAGAGCAAAACTTTTGTTCAACATAAATAGAAAAATAATATTTTACTATGTGATATTAGGAAGGTTGTCTGATGCAAACTCATTAACTGCAAATCGGGACCCTGAGGTTCTTTAAGGTATCAAGTGGCTCTTTTGGTCTCGGCATGTACTTCAACGCTTATGATAGAACAAAAAGATGGTAAAAGCTTCTTTCAAATGGTACACTTTTTGTACCTTATTTACTCTTAAAAGGTGCATAATAGTACCTTTACAATGCACATTACCCTAATGGTACATACACTACATTTCCAAAAGTATTGAGACACCCCTCCAAATCATTAAATTCAGGAGTTCCAATCACTTCCATGGCCACAGGTGTATAAAATCAACCATCTTCTAGGCATGCAGACGCTTCTACAAACATTTGTGAAAGAATGGGTCGCTTTTAGGAGCTTAGTGAATTCAAACGTGGCACCATGATAGGTTGTGCACCTGATGCATAAAACTTTAACTTTATAAGCAGAAGGAAATATTCCAATATAGCTGAGACCTTCAATTCAAAGAACATGGGTTTTCATATTTACTCAAAGAACAGAAGAAAACATCTTTAAAAGCGAATCGCGAATCATGGTGCAATACTCCATTCGTGGAATTTCCTCACTACTAAATATTCTACAGTAAACTGTTAGTGGTATTATAACAAAGTGAAAGCAATTGGGAACAACAGCAACTCAGCCAAAAGTGCCAGGTCACGTAAAGAAATTTACAAAACAAGGCGGTCAGGAGCACAGTGGGCAGAAGTCTTTCTAACTTTCTGCAGAGTCAATAGCTACAGACCTCCAAACTTCATGTGGCCTTAAGAACAGTTTGTTCCAGAGCTTCAAGGAATGAGTTTCCATGGCTGAGCAGCTGCATCCAAGCCTTACATCACCAAGTGCAATGCAAAGCTTCAAATGCAGTGGTGTAAAGCACGATGCCACTGGACTCTAGAGCAGTGGAGATGTGTTCTCTGAAGTGATGAATCGCAATTCTCTGTCAAGCAATCCGATGGACAAGTCTGGGTTGCCGGTTGCCAGGAGAATGGTACTTGCCTGACTGCATTGTGCCAAGTGTAAAGTTAGGTGGAGTGGGGATTATGGTGTGGGGTTGTTTTTCAGGGGTTGGGCTTGGCCCCTTAGTTCCAGTGAAAGGAACTCTTAATGCTTCAGCATACCAAGACATTTTGGACAATTTCATGCTCCCAACTTTGTGGCAACAGTTTGGGGATGGCCCCTTCATGTTCCAACACGACTGCGCACCAGTGTGCAAAGCAAGGCCCATAAAGTCATGGTGAGCTTGTTTAGGTGTGGAGGAACTTGACTGGTCCTGACCTCAACCTGATAAAACACATTTGGGATGAATTAGACCAGAGACTGTGAGCCAGGCCTTCTCTTCCAACATCAGTGCCTAACCCCACAAATGCCCTTCTAGAAAAATGGTCAAAAATTCCCATAAACACTCTCCTAAACCGTGTGGAAAAGCTGTTATGGCAGTGCTAACTCCATATTAAACCCTATGGATTAGGGTCCCAAAACTTTAAGCAATATACTGTATTAGTACCATCATTTTTATACCATTTTTTTCATAGCGTGCAGCGATAAACAGCGATCAACTTTTTCCCCACAGAGCATTTCTGTTTATTAAAGCAGTACAAAACATTAAATCTACATTGTTTGTTCAGTCATATCACCTTTTATTCATTGACATGCCAAACCGATATCTTTTATTGGTATGCACTAACATTTTTCACAGCGATGTGTTAATCTGCACACTTCATGCTGCAGCTATACTAAATAGCTATGCTATTTGTGCAATGGTATAAATCTTTTAATAAACAACTAGGAGGATTCAAAGTGTGAGGAGGCCGACTAATGACTGCATCCACTGTGAATCACCATTTACGAAGAAAATACAATGCAACTAATTATAAAAGCTTCTCGGTTTTCTTGTAAAAAAAACTAAATCCTGCCACCTACTCCAATATACATAAACATCCCTGCACACATAAGACTGACAAATGTTCTGATGGAAACATTGTAATCCAATATTAATGTCACTGCTAAAAATTCTACAGTATCTATGCCCTTCTCAACAATACCCGTGTTATCACAGATAACACTCTGGCATCATTTCCTGTGAAACTACAGATAGGGACTGTCTGACCTAACAGAAACTTAGCGTTGTTCCCAGCACCTCTAATGTCCTTAGAGCCCTTATAAGAGTAAAGACTGAGATTACGGTTTTGTGTTTTTCTGTGAGTTGGTTATTGAAGTTGTAGCATTACTGAGATGACTACATAATGGATTTAAAATGTATGTGTTTATAATAATTCACATCTGTGATTATGAGGTTTTTCGGTGCAGCAAGGCACCTCTTTAAAACTGGTTAAAATGGGAGACACACAGCAACAGCTGCACATTAGAGGACACCTTTTAGAAGTCCAGATTGCTAATTTGTTGAAAACTGGTCTACTCATGGTGCTCTTTTGAGAAAAGTTTAAATTCATTCAAACCACGTCTCTCTCACCAACCACCTCTTCATCAGTGCGGAAAATATTTAATGAGGGGATATTATGTAAAGGGGGTATTTAACTACACTCAGCTTATGAGTTGGCACAGATAATGATGAAGAAAGACGAGTTTGAAATATCTCAAAGCCAAATTCTTGGCCTTTTGAGATGAAAAAAAAAAATCATTGGCACATTTTGTTATGGCAAGTTTTGTCAAAGTAAATCTGAATCTGAAAAATAGGAATATTATGCGTAACCCTTTCATCCTATTTCAATCTCAGAAGTACTGACCAGATGAAAGGATGAAATTTGTCTGCCATGATTACAGGTTTAGAATGGCTGCTGGATGAAGAGGAGCTATCAAAGCTGGGCTGTGCTGTGATAAACATGAATAGGTCTATTTAAATATTTAAAAAAACAGGTTGGGCCATTAATACACTGTTGGCGTGTCATTTTTAAAATGCGAATGAGGAACGGTTTGCTAGAAATGCCAAAATTATGGCCTACAATACAGCATGTTGACAATGAGCACTGTAGTTTTTCAAAATGAAACATGCAAAAAAGAAAGAGAACAGGATCACATACATTCAATTCCAGAAATATTTGATAGGTTTTTCCTCCCCCCCACTACCAACACCATTATGAAAATCATTTAAAACTGTAATAATTGCGGTCACAAACTTAAAATCTTAAAACTTTGAAAGGTTCTTACAATCAAAGAAAAATGTCATTTAAGAACATTTAAGAAAAGTGCATAATTTGAAATACTACAATGACTTACAGGTAATCTGAACCTTTTTCTCTGATAAGCAGTCTTACCTGAGGTAGTAGGATCCCCAGAAGAAGGCCAGCCATGATGGTATAGTTGTCAATTAACCAAATAAAGACCGCATCAATGCAACCACGGGTATAGATGGTATCTATATTTTCTAGCCTCTGTGGGCAAAGGTCAGGCCAGAGAAACAGAGGTCATATTCAAAAGGTCATCTTTTCATTATTCAATTCTAAAAGTCAAAAAACTGCCCCTTTCACATCTCTTATGAACAACCAATGTTGCAAAGTAATTGATGTGTTGATAGATGCAAATTCAAATGTATTGAGAGATAACTGGATGCTGCTATAAGGCAGATCATCATTCATCTGTGCATGCTGCGTATTTTCACAGCCTGTTAAAATTCAGAGAGCTTTGACCCCTCCAAATGACTGTATTTAAACCAAGTGGATCGACACTGGACACAGAGCACTGTTCAAATGTCAGAAATTCAGAATGGATTTATAATTTACTCTAACTTTCTACTCTAACTTTCTTCTTTGTTCGCAAAAGCAGATCTAACCAAAACATTGTCAGGCATAGAAATAGAGTTGAACATACCTCTTTATGCAGGGTATTGTATCCACACATTGTATTAATAACTTCAGAAGGCTGTAATACACAAGCAAATGCAGTCTTACAATTTGCATAGAAGTAGTAAAAAAATCTCCCTTAAAAAGTAAGATTTCAAAACATCTGGTAAGAAAATAATGGGAGAAAAAGTAAGATCAAAGATATGAAATTACACATTGTGTAATTGATGTAATGCTCAGAATACCAAGCTTTATAAATGAAGCCAAAATCATTCTGTGAGTAACTGCACACATTCTGATCCCATTTAAATGAATAGTTCAGCCAAGAATGAATATCCAGTCATTAATTATTCACACAAATGTCATGCTAAATCCACAAGACTTTGGTTCATCTTTGAATCATCAATGCAGATCTTTTAATGAAATCTGAGAGACCTCTGTTCCTCTATTGAAAGTTCAAGTAACCTTTAATCAAATTTTCATCATATAAAGGGTAGAGTCTCTTCAGAAGATGTTGATTTACCCACTTGAATAATAATATTTAATTTACAAACTCCTTATGAACTTTGGAAAGAGTCAAAGTTATGATTGTATAGAATTTCAATGGAGGGGCCTAAATATCTCAGATTTCATTCAAAAATATCTTCATTTGTGTTTTGAAGATGAACAAAACTCTCGGTTTTGGAACAACATGATGGTGAGTAAATGACTTTTAAATCAGTGTGACAAGACATCATTAAAATAAAAAATGGTTCTCTTATATAGATTTTCCAGACTGCATCAAAATGTAGTTTGTTTGCCTGTGCGAGTGTGTTTACAGAAAGAGTTGATGACAAGACCAACTTACATTTAAAATGACAAGCACACCAGGTCAGGAGACAACCCAAAAAAATAAACTGATAAATTGATTGAAAAATTAACATACATCCTTAGAGCAAGTAATTAAACTGTAAGTTTATGAGTTTTATTAATATGAGGATAACAAACAAAAAGACATAAGTTATCAACATCTTGTTTAATTTTGTAACAACAGTCTATTTAAGATAAGCACACACTTGCAACTATGGTGCCTTGAAGAAATTCAACCAAAATGACTTGTCTGTGACCTGTCTATCAAGACCTTGTAGGCACCACGCATTATAATAATAAACTTAACCACTATAGAAGTATATAGCAAAATGATATAGAAAATATTGCAAATTAGATATTGCTTTGTTTTATTCAGTTTGTTAGATGGTTAACAGTACATCCATATATTAGAGGTGAGAATCATCATTGATGTCACCTTACATTGTTTTCAATATTTGCATTGCATTTTTGTATTTTGGAAAATACATCAGCCAAATTATTGTTTTATAGTTTTACCATACATTATTGAGCTAGTTAAGTAATAATGTTTTCTTACATTGTATTCTGGGTAAGAAAGAACCAACAATGAACAAATATCCATCTGTCTTAATGAAGTGGGATTAAAGATCATTTCATTGGTATTGAAGGTAAAATAAGATTAAATCCTGATATTCAATATTAGACAAAACATTCTGATGCAATTTTCAGATAAAGAGAGAAAAGAGTATCTTTGTACATTGCTTTGTCTAAATTCGCTTTGACTAAAGTAATGATGAGGTAATGCTTGTCCACAGGTAATCTGCACACAGCTGGATGTTGGCAAACAAACTCTGTGCTTGTTCCAAAACTAATGAAAAATGTATGTGCTTTTGACTGCTTTAGTATTGCAGTTCAAATGACCTATTTTTCAACTGTCCTATACAACTTATTTTTAAAAAGAGCTCTTTTAATATTCAGGTGAATCTAATATTAAGATGCTGACTCATGTTACTAACTTTCTGGCTTATGTTAAGAATGTTTGACAAGAAAATGAATATGCAAGAAACAAACTAACAAAAATAGCTGCCATCTTTATTGTCACATGGTGTAATAACATTTTCCTGACTAAAAGACTTGCATATGGGTCATTCCTGTTATGCAGTACATTTCCATGTCCCCGTCATATGTCATATAATGCACTTTATAAGATATATTCCACACACAAAAAAAAACTTTTTTTCCTATAATACAACAAAAGATTAGATTCAAAGTGAATCTAATTGTGTTTGAAAACTGTCATCGTCAAATGATCTTCTTTTATCATTCTACACAGAAGAAAGAAAGTCATAGGCTACTTTTGAAACAACATTAGGGTGTAAATTATGACAGCATTATCCACATTATTAGAACCATGTGAACCACCTCTTTAATTAACAAAAGTCAGGTCCCTTCCATCAGGAAGTGACATCATTTTTTTGGCACAACAATAGCAACCCAAACATTCCACCCTAAATTGACACTCATGTAAGCAAACTCTCAATCCCTTATGGAACTACGGCAAACTCTAGCTCTTTATTTCCATCTTTTTAGACAGTCTGTTCATGTTATTGCCATTGTGTAAATAATCAAGCTATCAAATCAGTGCTTCATCAGAGCATATTTTCGAAAGTCTTTTACCCTTTTATAGAAATACAACACAAGAATTCACTTTTAGTAGTTACAGATTTCAAAAGGTACACAAAACAGGAATGACCCAGATAACGCACGATCATTATGAGCTCAACGCTTCCATAAATGAACAAATGTAAAGCAAAGCAACTGACTGTTATGGAAACTGAGCAGAAAACTTTCGAAAATTTGACATGGACAAAATTCCTTCCTAATTCAATATATGCAGAGGCATTATTTTTGTACCTGTAAAACTGAGCACAGCTTAAATGGGACAGAACAAAACTAGACAAGGTATGCGCAAACACAAAGTCACCATTTTTTCTTTTATGTTTCATCTTCGCCCTTTATGTCTCCTTTCAGCTAAGCAAACAGTAGCTTCATGAAAGACTCAATTATAAAAGCAATACATGCTTTTGGTTTTTCACCAATTAAACCAGTGCTGGTCTAAATTTACGATTTAATTCAATTGATAAAGGAACATGAAATTAATTTTTACCCCAGGATTATAAAAAGCTTACGTTACTCAGTATCCATCAGAAATCATTCAAATATGTTGATTTGGCACTAACGAAACATTTCTTATTATTATTATGATCATCATCATCAAAAAGAGGTATAGAATATTTTTGTGAAAACCATTCATTTTTTAAGGATTCTTTAATGAATAGAAAGTTCAAAAGAACAGTATTTATTTAAAATATAAATCTTTTGTAACAATTTAAAATACCAAACTTTTAAAGAGGAATGTGCTTCATGACAGGACTCTGCTTGCAAGCGTTGTGTTAAATGGCAAACATAACATAATGAGTGATCTGTATTGATTCACACTGTTTTAAATATTTAAGGAATTAAAAAAATATTAATAGACAAACCTTGACAAAACAGCAGGTGTATGGCACGCCACACGCTAGCGGACCAGGAGCAGAGCAATTATGATACATGTTTACCTGCCAGTCCATGTACTCCTTCCCACCACAACATTTGAACTGAAAAAAAATAAAACAAGTGTCAAATCAGTACAATGGAAATATCAATATAACTTCAGAGGAGCGCCATATTTTTGGTAAAACTGCTTGTTTTCTTAACTAGCACTACTGATGATCTGTTGAGGCTATGCGGTTCAACAGTGATATACCAGACGACTGGAATAATATTTGTACATTACATTTTTAAAAACAATATTTGTGCAAATGGTTGGATATGGGTTAAATTTGCTAGCATGTCATCTGCTAAATTGCACCTAGGTTGACAGTGCATAAACATGAGAGGTGAATGAATAATCTGAGCTGCTTTGTATTTTGAAATTATTAAGCCTACAACTTTCAGAGAACAATCATGAATAAATATTAGGTTATTGTCTTCCCTCACTGAATAGCACAAATCATATTCTAGCCCCTTAGCTCATTTAAATGGCAGTGAATAACATATGAGGAAATTACTTAAGCAATTGGTTGATTCCCTCAAAAGAAACCCATCTTCACTGATGCACAAGAATTATAAGAGCATAATTATGTGGTCAAATGAATGCAGCGGGGCAAAAAACAAATAAATGAGAAATGACCACGTTCAGGAATGAGCCACTCTCTACATGAGCCTGACAGAAAACACTGACTGCGCTCCGATTCACAGGCTCCTGTGTTCAATGCTCTCTACAATTCTACGAATGGGAGATCTGTAAAAATTCACTTCATTTGACAAAAATCGCTAATTTGGAATGCATTCCAATGTTGTCTAATACAGACAACACTTGAGCCACACAGATTAGCAGTTGTTGTTGAATTTTGAAAGCCTCTTCTCTCTCTGTCTAAAAAACCAACAACAACAAAAAATCCTTGGCAGCATGGCTTAGGTTTAAAACCAACAACAGAGACTTCTGGAACAATATCCTTTGGACAGACGAGACCAAACTTGGCGAAAACCAAACACAGCATATCAGCCCAAACACTTCATACCAACTGTCAAGCACATTTGAGGAGGAGTGATGATTTGGGCTTGTTTTCCAGCCACGGGTCTTGGGCACCTTGCAGTTGTTGAGTCAGCCATGAACTTCTCTGTATACCAAAGAATTTTTGAGTCAGATGTGAGGCCATCGGTCTCGCAACTAATACTGGGTCATGCAATGATCAGGACAATGATCCCAAGCATACCAGCAAATCTACAACAGAATGGCTGAAAAAGCAAATAATCAAGATGTTGCAACAACCCAGTCAAAGTCCAGACCTCAACACGATTGAAATGCTGTGGCAGGACATTAAGAGAGCTGTGCATAAACAGATGCTCACAAACATCAATGAACAAGCAACGACATTAAGAAGAGTATGCCAAAATTCCTCCAGACAGCAGCCTTTGCACAAAAAAAAAAAAAAAAAATGAATACCACAATAATGAAGAATTAAACAAAAAATGAAAAACACAAGTGTGAAATGCTGCTATGAAAGAGACTGAAGGTGGTTTATGAACAGAAAATAATCCCTTCATCTTTACAATAGACTAAATCCTTTTCCTTTCAACCATCACACTGTGAGGAATGAATACCTGGAACTGACTGGTTTTAGAGCTGCAGCTTCAGTTTATTTATTCCATGTTAAAAAGAGCTAGTAAAATAATTTTTTAAAAAATAAATACATTTGCTGTAATATATTTGCACATAATTGAGCACTGTTCTCAACAGCTCTCTGTAATTAATTATATTAAACAGTTGCAAGCAGATGCTCTGGGTGAGGTTGTGTATTTAAAGGACTGGCAGACATTCTCGTGCATTTGAATGCACCTCAGAACCACTGGGCTCTTTGACTGTGCCTATGCCTATGCATTGAATGCTTTGTAGATGTGTCTGCTGTGTGCTTAAAATTACAAGTGGAGCTCTTTTAATGGCCGACTCCTAGAAAGTCTAAATTCTCATAATTGGCAGGGCTTGATCTTTGTATGTGGAGGAATGTCTTCTTTACTAAAGGACCTTATATAATTTTTCACACATAAAAGTAAATAAACAGGAATTTGATGCAGATTGTTGATCTCAATGTGTTAGCTGTGCACTTAGGGGTTGCTGTTACCTAATTTTTGGCAATAAAAACCCACCTCTCAGGTCTCTGGTCTTTGTTGTTTTTACACAACTGAAAACAGTTATGTATATTATATTGCATTTCTGTCAATAGACCTCATAAATACTACACATTGCACCTTTAACTGCTGCTGTATAAAGGACATCTGAATTTTCACTACATCTGAGTTGGATTAAATGGCCCTATGACCTCCACGATGCAGAAAACGCAGACAAAATTGCAGAATCCAGACATTAAAACTGATATACTAAAGGCGAATGTCATGGAATTTTGACATTTTTGGTTTAAAAAAGTCAAAATTAGTACTATACACTTAATAAATTCATAATCAACTCCCCCTTTTTTTTTGCAAACATATTCACTATAAAACCACCAAAATAAAAGTTCCATTTAACTTTAAGAAATTCTGACAGAATTTATTTTAAATAAATAATTAAAAAAACAGTTGCAATGTTTGTTGTAAAAAGGAAATGTTGCATTTACATTTTATTACATTTTTTAACATTTTTAGGTATTATGGTAAATTTGTATAAAATTAAAAACAAAACATAAAAAATTTTAAACACAAAAATACAATGGAATTCGGGCAGAAACAACACCACAGATTTCTCTTACCGTATTCTGAACAAAGTCCATTATGTTTTTGAAATCAAGGTCATCATAGTAATTCACCATGCCTTTACGAATGTTTTTGTTCAGAAGGTCCACTGTCTATTGGACAAAGAAAGGTACAATTAGGTTCTTAAGAAATATGATTGAAATTAAGTTCACAATGATGGTAATTATGCTCTGGCATCAAAATTATTACTGATTGCTGAAGTGTCAAGAAACCAAACAAATTTAAACTTCCAGCAGACGATGAAATACAACTTCAGCTCATCAGAAAACAATCATGACCAAGCAACCATGTGACAGTACTCGCAATTATCCTCTTCACATTAGCTAAAGAAAACATATAGAAATCAATAACAAAGAAACTGCCAACAATTACGGTCACATTGCATTAAAACACTGAGATTCTGTACATTTTAAAAAACTTTTTATGGCCAATCTCACAATCTGTCATTAAATGACACAGAAGAAACACATATTCTGAAAAACATTTCTCAAGAGCATAATACAATCAGTGATAAAAAAGTTTGTACCTGGGTCCTAAAAAACAGAGCAATAATCCCTCCAACAAGCTCCAAAATTAGACAAAGAGCCAGCATGTAAAGAAACTGCAAGGAAAAAGTAAACAGTGAAACAGAGACACGGGAAAATTACTCAGAATCAAATGAAACAACAGTCGCACATCTCAATTTCTGTCCTACTTGAGCAGTGAGTCCACATGCACAGCACTCAGTGAAGGCAGATGAACCAGTGAATACAAATAGCTCAAAATCTGATTTAATGCTCATCAGCTTGTTTACTTGCTATCATGAACCACTTTACAACCTTTCTTTCTTCTGTGGAATGCAAAATATATTTTGGAAAAAAATGTTGTCCATGACAACACTAGACACTGACTTTCACTGTATGGAGTATGGACAAAAACAAAGCATGTTCTTTTGTGTCATACAGATTTGGAATGTCATGAGGGTGAATTGAACTGGATTTCCATTTTTAGGTATCCCTTTAAGCTTATAATATAATTTTTCTGTTTGCTTCATTCAAAAAGCATCATTATAAAGAATACATCATTCTTTGTGCACAAAAATCACTTTATGGTTTACATAAGGGATATGCTGAAGTACAGTGTTTGATATGTAGTGGATGACAATACTATATGCAAGTGTCTGATGGAAAAATGAAAACTTACCACTTTGAGAAGGGACAAGTTGTCTCGGAGAGACGCCAGAACCCCGATGAAGGAGACGATGAACATGATCACACCGAGCACAATTAGGATAATGGCGGGAGCCAGGAACACTCCATCCAGCGTTTTGTACCGCTGCCTCTCCACCTCCGCATAGACGCCGATGGCCAAAATAAAGCCCCCTATCAACTAAAACAAATCACACAAATCAGATCAGAACATTTGGATTTAATGCAAAATTAGATTACAGATAGGATGATCGACACTATTTTAGTGATATTTAGTCAGGTCCTCAAAAAGTCTAGATTTTTCATATTTAAACGCATTTTAGAGCAAAGTAGAGCTATGGGGAACTGTGATCTCCTGAGTAAATGTATTCTAAACTTGAATCTTAATGGGTTCCCTGATGTGCAGTGTGATTTCCATTTGGAAATATTCTAAATAATAATCATACTCTACTGATCAGAGCTGTAGATGACTAATTAAAGAATGAATGTATGTGGTGTTAACCCCAAAGCATTTCTGAGTCAGAAAAAAAAAAAGAGTAGCAGAAAATAGATGTAGGAGAACCAGACATCAGATGAAGTTGTGCAAAAGTGACAGAACAGCAAAAGCACTTCTGTAACCCAGAGAAATAAACACTGAGCTCCAGTGACATGGCTTAATGGCATAATCAAATAATAACCATTAAAATGGTGGCCTGGTAATTGCAGCAAAACCACTTCACGTCTGTTAACTCATTTTGTGTGTGTGTCTGTCTGCATATGGGTTTACAACTAATTTGTTGTGCTAATGCATTCCTTCTGTTCCTGAACTTCTGTTATCATTCAACATCACACTAGTCTGTATGGATAAGTTGTCATAATATTTTTTTCTTAAATAAAGGCATAATTGATATGTACCAAGGGCAAAAATCATTGCCAGTGAATTAATAATATTATAAATAGTGTGTAATAGACCCAGACTGATTTGCCGTTGATTTGATTTTGCCAAGCAACTTCACTTCTACGGCTGCTGTTGCTGTTGCCCCTTTTTCCGGGAACCAATCACAGACTGGCTTATCCACCTGGCGCACTATCGGCGGGTTTAACATCATGACGGATAGAGAAGCAATGCGTCATTTCCTGTTGATCACACCTCTTGTGGTCTGATTGGTTGAAGGACTATCCAATTGCACAGAGTTGTTTGAATAAGGCTCGTTGATCACGCCTCTTGTGCAGTAGAAAATACAGAGCAGAATCCCCAGACCAATGTTCAATCTTAAATTGAGCTTGGTCTGGTGATAACCAGACAAGTGTAAATCACTAATTGTTCTAAAATGAAACTGATTTCATTTTAAAAAGTACGAAACTAATTGTTAAAAAGTACAGCGGGTCAAATTTCAGAGGGCGGCAGGTAAATGGTATGGTGAATGTGAGGGGGTGTAAACAGGTCAAACTGTGTAAATGTATGGACTAATTACAGAGTAAATGACTCACCCACTCAGGCCAATTTTAGAATCGTTCAAATTAAAATGAACTTGAAACACAAAATGGTCTGCAAGAAATCCTTTTTTAGTCCACTCCGTTTGAACAAAACCAGTTAGCTTGTGAAGCTGATAGCAATTTACAAAACATCTAGAGATCTTCAACCATGCAAAGTACTTTTCAAGTGATCCTGAACAACCAATTCAGGTGTTTTATTAGGGTTGGAACAAAGGGGAAGTTTACATGACACTATTTTTAAGGCCACATTCACACAAAGCCAGAGCTTTCCCTATCTGATCTTTTTTTCCCTCGTCTCTAGAAATATCTGCATACACACAAAACTGCTGAAAATGACACAAAACTATGTAGTTTATATGCCAGGCCAGTGTGTGGTGCTGTACTTCTGCCACAGAAATACACAAAACAAACTGAAACTGGAGAAAAAGAGTTATGGCTAGAAGGGGGTGCAAGCAAGCGGCAACCACCCTAGTTTCTCTTGAAGCCAATACGGAAGTAACATACTGCAATTCACTGACTGGCTACTAGGGACAGACTCATTCATTTACATTATAAAAAACCTTAAAGTTCTGCATAATTAAGCACATGGCCACTTGAGTGACAGGTGGATAGCCATTTATCCACTGTCTGTTAGTCATTGCACCACCTCAGCTCCGCCCAGTGTGTGATCAGTCTGAATTTCATACGGGATTGCGCATAATTCTACTAATCCCCGCAGTTTTCGCGCTCACATCTGAAGCGCGCACACACACACATACCGTAATAAAACAACCTCTGACATACAAGTGCAAACAATTGCTTCATTTTCAAGCTTATTATTGGTCAAATACACTCAAACAAATTCTCAGTGCACATCTTGAAGTGTATTAACGTAAACACAGTCATAAACAGTTCAGGAACAGTGTTTAGGATCCATGTGTGCGTTAGGTCTTAAAGGGACAGCAGTTATTTGTTATTCAAACTACAAAAAGACAAACGATCACACTGCTCTTGACTGATCAACTTGTGTAATTTTAATGGTTTCGTTTCATCTGTTGGCTATTTCAGTTTTTACAAAGAACATTATCCAATGTTGTTTTAAATTTAATTACTTTGCATTTTTATTCAGTTTCTTACCTGAATGTTAGCAAATCTATTTCATTTGTATCTTTTATTCTATTGCATTTATTTTATTTGTGCTATTGTTTGTAATCTGTTTATTTGTTCTCATTGTATTACTGTTTACTCATCTTTTTAAATAAAATTTACCATTCGAAATCAGGCTTCCTTGTGCTGTGTGTAATCTATTGCAACACAATTACCCCATTGTAAAAAAAAATACATTGAGTTAGCAAATATTTATGAGATAATTTTAATAGTAATTGATCAATGTTTATATCTGAGAAAAAGCGTTAAAGCTTTATCATATAAAGCAGTAATTCTTAAAGTGTAGCCATGGACCACTATATCACTATATACTTTTTCACTAGTGGTCCGCGAAAAGATGACCTAAACTAGGCAAGTGTTTATAAAATCGTCACTTATTTAAGTAGATTTTTAATGTACTTGCGAAACAGTTCTTGCCATTCTGTTTTAATAGTGTAAAAATGGATCTAAAATCCACAGATCTTTTAGTTTTGTAATGTACTAGTTTTTGTTTCATGTGTAAAATCCCAGTAATTTCAGTGATATTGGACATTAAGGGGAACATTCTTTTCAGCATTTTATTGTTACCATAGTTACAACCATAGACTTCCTATACCCAGCACCTCAGTTTTAATCTAATGGCTCTTTGGAATGGCATTAAGCGGGACCTAGGCTGTTACAGTAGCCTATGTTTAATTGCAGGTTTTTTTCTTCCACATGTGCAGTTTGTTGTTCATACTAAGCTGCAACTTATTTCACGTTTACTTTTTCAAATTAAATAAAAACGTATATAATAATTTCTGATCATATCATTGCATTTGTGTTTGAATAATTAGTTTTTGACTTGAAACAGTTGCATATTAAACTTAAATTTAGCTTATCCTTCCTATTTTGTTGGTTTTTGGGGGCGTGTTAGAGTGGAATTCTGTAGGTGGTCCTCAGAAAAAAATTGGAAGATATAGTGGTCCTTGGGCTGAAAAAGTTTTAGAAACACTGATATGAAGTGATCTCTTCAGAAGAAATTTTTAGAATTTAGAATTTTAATATTTATATTATTTATTAATATTAATATTAATTATTATATTAAAAATATCTATTTGACAGTATATGCAGCGTTTTTTCCCCCTGTGGTATCCAAAATAGCATTGAATATGGATGTGACATGTTTTGACTCCAGAAAAGAATCGGAATCGAAAAGAACTGAAATCGAAAGTAAGAATTGGAATCAGAATCGTTCAAATCAAAACAATGCCTAAGGAACATGCTGGCCACGGGAGTTTATTGTAAAAAAATAAAACAATGAATAATAAGTTCTGTTGTCATATTATTCATATTATTATTTTTTTACCGTGGTATCGATTTAGTATTGGTATCGATGTATTTTAGTCTGGTATCTTATCAAAGTCATCATTTTGATATCGTGACAACACTAGTCTCTACTCTACGCTTCAAAACTGCTCCTCAGAATCCTATGGGTGACGTCATGGACACTATGGACACCATATTTAGTCTATAGGCAACAGACAAGCAATAGTAGGAACCCTATGGTTAGGAAATGAGGCAAAATCTCAATAAATAAATAATAAATAAATTAGCTACATACCAGATTGTGTTTTATTAATGCACCTACCCCAACCTTAAACCTACCCTTGAATTAATTAAATGACGCAATATTGAGTATGAGCAACATTCAGTCTATTGGTGCGTTCAAAGTCATGTTGTAAAGATCGTATATACGAGTTGAACGCACATGAAGTCGTAAATCAGTGGGAAGTTGGGGTTTTTCTTTAAGCCCTGATTTGTACAAGTTGGGGCGTGTCAGTGAGAAACATGGTGGAATCATTGGATGCAACATCTGCAGTTAAATATAACAGGTATTTAGCAGTGACATTGTCAGGCTTTGTCATTTACAAAGTGCTAGCATTGTAATACAGCAATTAGCCTAATATGTAATGATACCATTTACAGTGGCTTCACAGATGAATTAAAAATGTAAAAGAACTCACCTGATACACATTTTTTGTTCTTCATTTTCTATTAGCAGAGTTAACAAGCCTTGCTGTATTTTCATGAAATTCATTAAAAGAAGGTACACCGCCATCTTGTTCCGACCAAAGAGCCTTGAACACACACAATGTCGTAAACACGATTTCTCACTTTGTAAATACGAGCAACCCAGAAGGACTTGAATGCACCATCGCCAACTACTCACCTGGCAAGCATAAAGCATTTTAATCATTTTTGTGGTGTCGTCTGTGCGAAGAACGCAATGAAAAAAACGTTCCATTTTTAGCACACGTTGTCATGTAAATATACCCTGGCCTAAACTCTGCAGGGCAGTGGGTGCCCAACAGGGTTAAATCTACAGATATATGCTCTAAAAATCCAGAACTACCTTGAGCCAATAAAGTTAGCATCTTCAACCTCTTCAAGTCTTTAACCTCTGCAAGTTGTACGCACAAAAAAATAAAAGACAGTGCACTTTAGAATGACTTTTCTCAACATGAGTGCACATAAATCTAAGGAGAAAAACTAAGGATGTACGCCGGTGCCTTTGTGAGAACAGCCATCCACACATAATAATTAACCCTTACGGCCTTGCAGCCTTGTGTGAAGCACCTGCACCCGGTCTCTTGTGAAAGCCCTGATGAAAGCAGAACAAAGTGTGCGCTAGGTCAGCCAGCACTGTAATACTGCTGCCAATGGGCCACCAAGAGCCTCGGTTGGTGGCATAATGGTCTGAAATAGCGTCCTGTGGGGCCCATTGTTTATTCTGTCAGTGTGATGGGTTCAACATGTGCAGCCCTGCTCTTGACAGAAAGCTATGAGAGAAGTACAATGGTGCAGCCCACAGCATTTCAAACCTCTGCTGCCACAAAGAGTGTATTTTACACCAGTCTTTTTCTCGCAATAATCTATTTTAATACCAATAACGGATGAGAATAAAGATATACCGGTAACAAAATGTCATAGCCCCTACACATGACATTGGCTCAAACTTGAAAAACACTACAATGAAAAGCGTTATTTGCAGTAAATAAAACAGTATTATCAAAGCATAAATGGCACATCAATGCCACAAATGCCAAATGAGATTATTATATCAGTTTATGAAAACATGCCACAAATGGAGACACAAAACAATATGATGCTAAAAAAAAAAAATCAAGAACATCCAATGTGACAATTGGAACAAACATTGCATGAAAATAACTATACTTTTTTAAATGAATTTATGCTTAGAATTTTAATCAGATCTGTATCTGATTAAGAGTCTGAATCATTTTAAAATGTAAAAATATCAGGGCTTATGTAACCCCAAATGACTAGTTTATTTTTAGTCAGTCACAGTTTGACAACAGTATAAGAGTATCAGATGACTTGAGAACTAAAATAAAGAAAGACAAGCTTGATAATGTTTTGCATTAAAAGTACTAGATTAAAATGGATTTTAAATATATGTACTGTACAACTATATGCATATGTATAGACAGATAGACAATATATTAAAGGATCAAGCATTCAGGACACATGTAAACTATGTTTCAACTTTCAGCGGATTTAAAAGGTAATCAAAAAATTATAAGAAGAAAAATACTTTATCTAGCTATGTTATATTGTTTATCAAATGTATGAGTATAATATTATAATCCCATAAAGCATACCCAGAGGTTTTATCCTAGTATTCAGTCTTATGATGAAAAAGAATGCTTTCTGTCTCATGAATTTACAGTATTATAATCCTGGGTACAAAACAGGCTTTAAAACCATAAGAATAAAAGGTCTTTCAGATAGAAAACACACTTCATACTAAAAGACAACAAAAATGATTGCTCAAAAAGGTGGGAAAGTGGCAAATTCTTAAAATCAAATTCAACATTGTTGCTTATCTTGAGCCGAATAATTATGTGTTAAATTATATGAAATATTAATGATGGCTTTAATGGACTTTGATGGGTCAGAGCCCATCGGTTTCGTTGTTGTTGTTTTGTTCACAGATTTCACTGTATGACTGCACATTCACACAGTATTTGGTCATCTGATCCTAATAATGCAACCAATAACAGAAGTAAGATAACCACTAAAATGTGTCCGTTTCAGTTTCTATCTACGTCTCTCAAATGGAAATGCTATTTACTTATTGTTTTGTGCCCAAATGAACACATCAATTTAACAATTTAACAATTTAAGTGTTTACCTAGTCATAAGCTACCTAATTGTAATATTTCCACAATATTTCCACAGCGACGTTGTATATTTATTAATAAATCAATCGATATACACATGCATAGACGTAAAAACATTTGACGTTTTCAACAGAGGATTTACTCTATGGTTCGATAATAATTCGTTAACAAACTTAATCCTACAGTAGTAGGACAGTAGCAGGAGGGTGTGGTCAAGAGCACTGGAAGTTGGAACAGGTTAATGGGAGACATCTTAACATAATTTAAAAAATATATAAACATACTCAAATTTTACTTTTATGATTATAGTTAAAGATTAACTATAAGATTTCCTTTGCTCTCTGTTCTTTCCCAGTTTTTAAATCGTATTTGTGCACATTTGCTGATGTAGCCTCATGTATCAGACCGATATATTACATAGGAGAGAGGAAAAACAATAAAACTCACCCAGAAAATTGTTGCATATACAATTAACGAGAACTTGAGAAAGATGTACGAGCACCTATCGCAATATCGGACTTCATTTGACATGTTAAAAACGTAAAAATGTCCAGAAATACGTTCCCGTGCGTAAACACTTCCTGGTTTGTTTGTATCGTCTACCTGAGCCTGAGCGCGCAGAGCACGCGCTCCATTAGGCTATCTCTCAAGCTGACATGAATTACAATATTTTGATTGATGGGTGTTTTGTCCAATGAGAGAGCGGGATTTCACATAGCTTGTTCACTGTTATTTCAGGACAGTTTATTTTTTTAGAGTTCTGAAAGAGATGCTTGCTTTTTAATACTACAGTTAACATGCAAAAAGCAATAAAAATAAAGAAAAATAAATATATTAAAGTCACTATTATATTAGCTCTAATAATTAGGATATACAATCACAAAATATAATATGTAAACAAAACAGAATTATTGTAATTCTATTATAGATTTACACATCGCAGAACAATTTAGGTTTTTTTTTTTTTTTTGAAAAAACAAAACCCAAGAAGAAATTCCGAAAGGTAGCCTATGCGCAC
This sequence comes from Pseudorasbora parva, assembly GCF_024679245.1. Lineage (NCBI taxonomy): Eukaryota > Metazoa > Chordata > Actinopteri > Cypriniformes > Gobionidae > Pseudorasbora > Pseudorasbora parva. The sequence continues at coordinate 17,078,928 of NC_090188.1, forward strand.
ACTAAATGAGTCAGATGGGCGAAAACCATCCTGAAAAAAAGAATAATGTGCACTATTCTTTATTCACATCCTCCACCTGCTGCCCAGACACATCTTTCACTCCTCAGACATAAACAAATATCACCTCACACAATTGGAGAAATAAGGGGTATCTAAGCAACACCTCAGCAGAACAAGTAGAGCAGACCTCACACATTTTCATTAGTGTTAGCTGTAGGGGGGTTGCAATTATTAATGACAGCAAGCTGTCCGCTGTAAACGCGTGAACTGCAGGCATGCATGCTAATTATCATCTACTATTGGTATTGCATTTAGGGTGAAGGAGCGCAGAGTGCTGTGCCCTGAGCGTTGGCAACAATGTGTTTCAGTCAACGTCACTACATCTACACTGACACACCTCCAACACTTGGCACACATTTCTTCAGTTTTCCAGTGCTAAGATATCTGCAGGCACAGAACGCACTTCAGTAGGCAGTTTGGACATGAGTCGGCACGAGGCGCACTGACCGCTCGCTGTTTGGAAAATGAACTGCAGCAAATGTACAAATTACATAGGTTTACCATGTCATATAGCGACAGAAGAGTGAGTCCCTTACTGCCACTGGAATAAGCATATATAGACTTACTTATGCCCTTACGGACAACTACAATGGATATCACTGTGGACCCACTTTCAACATCTGTTCTTTACGACGAGGAAGATGGAAACGAAACCTCCACCAATCAGTTCGAGCAGCCGGACTGGCAGGTGGCACTATGGGCAATTGCATACTCTTTAATCGTAATCGTGTCCATTATTGGCAATGTCACTGTTATTTGGATAATTCTGGCACATAAACGTATGAGGACAGTGACCAACTACTTCATTGTAAACCTCGCCTTTTCTGATGCATCTATGGCAACTTTTAACACTGTCTTCAATTTTGTATATGCTTTGCACAATGACTGGTATTTTGGTTTAGGATACTGTAAATTTCAAAACTTCTTCCCAATAACAGCAATGTTCTCAAGCATTTATTCAATGGCGGCTATTGCTGTTGACAGGTAAGTGGACAACAAATATATGTATGAGTGTGTGTGTGTGTGTGTGTGTGTGTGTGTGTGTGTGTGTGTGTGTGTGTGTGTGTGTGTGTGTGTGTCTGTGTGTGTGTGTGTGTGTGTGTGTTTCAGTAAATTTTAGTAAACCTTAACATGTTCTATTGGATTATGATAATTAATCACCATATAAAATAACCATTAACCATTTTATACAAGATTTACAGCCTGCAAGTTCATGAGAGCTTAATTGTACAGTTTTATGTAGCCTATGCATGTATGTATGCATGTATGTATGCATGTATGTATGTATGTATGTATGTATGTATGTATGTATGTATGTGTGTGTGTGTGTATATATATATATATATAATATATATTATATTATATAGCCTGTTTTTATGTGTTCAAAAATGGTTAAGAGCTTGCCCAAACAAACTGATCTATCAGTTCTTCTCAAGCCTGTCCTGCATGCCATGGGGACCTCCTATCTTTGCACATTTTGGATCTCTTCAAAAGCCTAGCAGTCTCTAGCCGATGTTGAAGTCAGGTGTGTTAGATGAGGGAGACATGCCTACAGAATGTGCAGTGGTGGGGTATCCATTTGAGAAGCACTGATCTAGATAATGGCTCAGATGGACTGACATTCACCTGTATACTTGATGAAGCAGGTATTTTTCAACCAAAATTGAGGTTTTGCCACTTAAATAGCTCTAAATGAATCAATTCAAAGGCGGAGAGTATACCCTTTTATCTGTGCTCCATCACTAATCTACCACAAATGGTCAAAATTAGTTAATAATATTTGTTATGAAAAGATAGCCTATCCCAGATTAATATTTATTTTAGCTTATGCTAATAAAATAACTATTTTTTAAATGTCAAATAGTAATTGTGTTTTTTTTTTTTTTTTTTTTTTTTTTTTGCAATTGTTAGTGAATAGAGCAAGCTCACACAAAATGGAGAAGTGGTCAGTACTGACATTTCAGGCTTCAATAATTGGTCAAAAAAAAACCTTGAGCGTAATGTCAGATACATAATTTGCCTGCACTTAGACTTGATCTCCCAGCTGCTTAAGAAGGTACATTTTACTGTGCGCAGTTTATGAATTTGTGATATTCCTGAATAATCGTTTCTGGTTACTCATGCTCAATAAGCAAGACTCTGTTCTGTGTGTGGTCCGTCACTTTCCCACATTGTGTTCTGATGACATGCATAAGAGTCTGATTTAAAGACTAACAAGTAGAATATAATAACTAAACAAACACAACCAATCAATTCTCTCTTTGAGGAAGAGCCCCAGTGAACCATTATGCATGCTGTAAATTCTGTCCAAAAAACCCTGTAAAACATTGAATGTCGATAGAAGGGTGAGTCAAAAAAGTGGTTTTAGCAGCCCTTTCAAAATAGTAGCATTTAAAGGTACATACTGATTAAGATGTTGGCTGAAATCCACAGATACATGGCTATAATCCATCCCCTGAAGCCCAGGCTCTCCTCCACTTCTACTAAACTTCTGATCGGGGTCATCTGGACTGTGGCTTTTTCACTGGCCTTCCCTCAGTGTTATTATGCCAGCACCAAGTTCTACTTCCCTCGGACTGTTTGTATGCTGGAATGGCCTGATGATTATGGAGGGAAACATCAGCTCTCGTAAGAAAAGTAGATGTAAAATATAAATCGTTGAATTTTTACTGACAAAAAAAAATGTTCTTAATACATTTCAATTGATTTATCACAATATCTATATAGGATATTTCAGAAACAGATTTGATTTATGAAGTGTTGCTTAATCTCACTAGGTATCAGATTGCTGTGATTATCCTGATCTACTTGCTCCCTCTTCTGGTGATGTTGGTGACCTACAGCCTGGTGGGACGGAGGCTGTGGGGCAGTGAGATCCCTGGAGAAGCCTCAGACCACTACCAGAACCAGATGCAGGCAAAACGGAAGGTCAACAGTGTATTTACTATATATACTATGATATTTAATCCAGTTATTCTGCACTGTCACCTAACTAACCTACACATACACAGTGCCAGTGACATAATGTGGCTAAATAAATCTATGGGCTTTAGTTCACTTTAAAATAAAAATTACCCCATGGTTGACTCACCCTCAAGCCATGATAGGTGTATATGACTTTCTTCTTTCTGAGGAACAATCTGAGTTATAATAATAAATATCTTGATGCTTCCAAACATTATAGTTATGGAGTCAATCGAGATTGAAGCTCAAAAAAGAACATCTATCCATCATAAACTCAGAGGAGTTAATAAAGGCCTTCTGAAGTAAATCGGTGGGGTTTTGTAAACGCGTAACTGATGCAACATTTCACTAGAACGTAACATACGTTTTTTGAACTGTGAAAGGTGTTACACTTTCTGCATAAGTTGAATATGGAAGGTGGTCTGCCGGAAGCTAAATATATTACTTTATGACGTTTTGGATATTGGAACTGTTTTGGAAAAAAGCTTCTCCTTTAAGACAGTACCGATTATGACTCCACAACGAAAGCTAGACTAGGACACTCTTCTCTGCTCCTCAAACCCTTAAAACATTAGCCTTTATTTATAGTGTTTTTTGTGTTGTTGTTGTTTTTTTGAGTAAAGAAAACTTTACTGGTTCAAAAAACCAGTTCTTTATTTACCCTTGCAAATAAGCATGGGTTGTCCAAACTGCGTGCGGGAGGGTGTGGCACTTCATTCACGATAGAGGCTAGGTGGAGTTATGAGGTTAAATATTTGCAAAACCCACAGACAGATGTAAAGGGTAACCAATAGTACATTGTAAAAAAATGGCCCCAAATGAAAATTATCTAGTGACTGATCACATCTAAATTTTTCAGTTTGCCAAATTGAAATTCTGTGAATTGATGCAATTTAATTCAGAGAAACTCAATTTGGCCAACTGAAAAAGTTAGATGTGATCAGTCACTTGAAAATTTTCAATTGGAGACCTGATTTTTATTTTATTTTTACAGTGTAATTATTTATGACAAAAAAATATAAAAATGACATATGGCAATACAAGCGTATGCCCGACAGCAATAATATTATACATTTTAATAATTTATTAAGTTTAGGCTTGTATTCATTTCTAGCATTAGGTAAATAATAAGAATAATACAAATTGCACGTGTGCTACATTTCATTAAAAAAAAATTTGCATTTATTTTATTCTCAAGTGTTTTATTTTATTATGTTATGTTTTTAATTGTAGTTCCATAAAGTCTCAAAGAATCAATGTTAAAAACTTTTCCTGGATGCAGACATTTTTTCGTCAGAACATAAAATGTGCTTTCACATTTTTCTTTCATTTGTCAAAAATAATAGGCCAGTTCAGTGAGACTTTTCATTGATGACAGCAGCAATTTATGGTTTTGGATTATAGTTCTTTGTGTAGAAAGCAAAAAAAGATTCATGCCATTTTTGCAATTTAATAAAGGTTGTGAAGATGATGATAGTGGTGGTGGCAACCTTTGCAATATGTTGGCTCCCCTACCACATCTACTTCATTCTGGGAAGCTTCAACAGGGACATATACAAGCAGCACTACATCCAGCAGGTCTATTTGGCCATCTTCTGGTTGGCCATGAGTTCCAATATGTACAACCCTATCATCTACTGCTGTCTAAACCAAAGGTAAATGCACATTACATCTAATGTAGGACAGACATTTGATGTAAACACATTTATGTCGATATTTAGTACCGAGTTTGCATTAATGTCAGTTAAACTAGGACTAGTCTTGGTGTGATTCCTAGAGTTTTACTGCTATCATTGATATTTAATCAGTATTTACCTTGTCCATATTTAATGCACAAGAAGTTTGCCACCTGCTAACACCTGCTGTCTTTCTGTAGATTCCGCTCAGGTTTTCGCAAAGCGTTCCAGTGGTGCCCCTTCGTCAAGATTTCTGAGGAGGACAACATGGAACTGCAGCACATGAGGACCTTCCACATGAGACGCAGTTATCGCACCGAGACCACCAGCGTGGTGGTCCGAAATCATGCCAACGAACCAGAAGACACCACATCCAAACTAATCAAAGCCTGAGTCTACAATATGTCAGTGGTGGGTAAACAGAGAGGGTGAAAAACACTCTTGTTGGCTATTCTTAAAATCAAGCACGCCCACACTTTGCACTTAATACCTCACATTGTGCTCTATTGTGGATTCAGTGGGCTTTACAGGCGGAGTATTCATCTACTCCTATGGCATAAGCACCAAGCCTTATTTGTTTAAATGTTGCTGCTTAAAGTACTACAACATATAAATTAGTTCTGTAAATACTGTATAGGCTACACTACTGCTCAAAAGTTTGGGGTTAGTACAATTAAAAGTAATTAATATTGTTATTAAGAAAGGATTCTAAAAAACTAACAATACAGATATAAAATGTTAGAAAAGAATCCTATGTATCCTGGTTTCCAAATAAATATAAAGCAGCACAATTGTTGAGATGTTTTTTGAGTGGGGTAATGATGCTGAAAAAAATCTGTTTTGTCATAGGAATAAATACAATTTCATAATATATGAAAATAGAACATGAAAATAGAACTATTTCAATGTATTTTGATCAAATGCAGTCTTGATTCTTATCAGAACTTTGTTTCTCTAAAAATATTACTGAACCAAACATTTTGAACGGTTGTGTGCCTTGTTGTTTCATAGACCACTCTATAGAGAAATTATTGTTTCAGACTGTAATTATTAGTTAAATGTCAAGGCGGCTGTAGAAGTTTAAAGAAATTAAATTATAATAATTCAGATCTAAAAAAAACAACAAATCAACATTACATTAGTCATTGCATCTGTACTTTTAGTTCAAGACTGGATTGTTTGAGATAATATGCCAGCAAGTGTAAAAAGGATGATGACTGTTCTGTTATATTGACAGCGGTGGAAAAAGAGAGAAAAAACTAGGAGGGAAAAATTGTTGCAGTAGTATACTTAGTAGTTGAAGACATGTATATATTTATTGACAGCCTAACCTATACAGTATAAAACCAAATTCCCATGATGTAATACTGTACATGAAAAAGCTAGCTCACATTCAGTGATACTCAATGTTTCAGCATGTATTATCTTTAATATACTGCATGTACACCAATATGCTTGACTGATTAAAGACAATTTGCCTTGGTTTTAGCCCTGAGACAAAGATATATTTATTTTTATTTCAATGCCAATAATATGTATTCTGTTTTATTTCTGATACAGCATTCAACCAATTACAAATGTATACATTCTGAAATATAGTAAAAATCTATTTAAAATGGATTTGGTGTGTTTGTAATGCTGTCACAGTATAATGGCAGTGGTAATACACAATTTATATTTTTGTTGGTAAAATCTCAGTTTGTTAGTTTTTCATTTGTATGTATGTAAGTGTGTTCTGTGTTGAAATTGAAGTAAAATAATCTGACTTGAAATTCTTTACTAAACCTCGCAGCTTTCTATTGAAGAAGTTTCAAATTTGGCTCCCTTAAAGCTTAAAGCCAGAACACTGAAAGACATTTCAGAAAGGAAATATTAAGCCTGTGTTTGGAGAATATCTTCAATATTTAACCATTTTGTTCAGGTGTGCTTTTTTACACATCATCTGGCAAATTAATCGCCAGTACATCCATTTGAGAAAGTCTGTCTATCTATCTACCAATCAAAGGAATTTCTTTTATTGCACATACAATTATCACACAGGTTGCAAAATGATAAACAACACTACATTGCTTGGGCAAACTTGAAATAAACCACAGAACACAAATTCAGTTGATCAAAATATTTTATGGTTTTCTCCTATAGGATTATCCAGGAACATCTATTTATATAGTGCAACTATGAAATAGTACAAAATCAGTGGATGCTAGACCTCAGTTACCAAATAAGGCATGCATTCATCAGAAGATTTGAGCCTCTACACAGATTCACTCACATGTACTACACAGGATCACTCACAAATAACCAGCCAGGGCACACAGAAAGACATTTACTCTGCACGCACACACACACACACACACACTCACACACACAGCAAAAAGCTGACAAAGCACGCATGATACAATCTGCTAAAGTCTTCGAGTATGAGAGGATAAGACTATTTCAGAAGGGGTGGATATGCAAAGGCAATAGGTTCTTTCTGTCGTTTGTTTGTATGATGGCTAGTATAAGGGGCTTGAATTATGCAGGAAGGCAGCTGTGACTGCGAGACTGAACTTGTATGTCTTATTCACTTGTCGTTTCTTAAATGTTTCGTAATATTTACAACACAAAAAACTGCCACACAGACAAATGACAATACGCAGAGGTTTGGAATTAGCTTGGCATATTTGCAACAAAATACCTGATTTCCCTCAGGTATCCATTCCTGTTGCATCTTCCATCAAATATAAAAATAAAATAAATAATATCTTCATATACTTGGTCAAATATCTTAACTTTAATGTTTGCAATGAGTTTACATTTCTTCCCTTTTTCCAAATATACATCCATAAATACTTTAACAACGGTTTAACATCTTATAGAGAACATCTTTATATAGCTTGGGTGGACACAGATAGACCAACCCCTAATAACGCACATAGACATACACAGAGAAAGCCTGACAAGAACATGTAGACTTGAACTACAAAGCAAAGGGGTCACAGTTCTGGGAATGAGTAAAAGGATGTGCTGTTTTGTAGTGAATGAGAGCTGAGTCACAGCTGCGAGTGGAAATGTATAGCCTATGCTCCGAGAGAGCTAGAGAATGGATTTAGGGTTTGTTCCATGAAGGGTTCAGCTCTTTTGTTCCTGCTGGCGGAGGCGGCACCCAACGGCGGTGATCAAGGCGGCACCTTTCCCGCTTCCATCTTCCGAGAGAAGGAAGGTGACGTTGCATTTGGGGGCGAGCTCCTTCACAGTCTGGTGCATTATCCTTGAGAAACTGAAGAGAAGGAGAGGAGAGGTTAGATTTCACAAGGAATATGTACTGTACTGAAATCACAATAGTAATCATAACATCCTTTCCACAGGTATTACTTACTGTGGATGGAGCTTATACAGGGTACCATCCACCCCAACTGTAATGTCCAAATGGTCCAGGTCACGATTCTCCCGGATTTTGTCCACGACAGCAGCCATTCCCGCTCCACAGAGCTGGGCAGCCCGGCGGGAAACGGCTCCACACACTTCCTTGACGATAATACTGTCGTCACATGTGCTGTCCAAACCCAGATGCTGCAGAATGGACCTGACCTGCAGTAGCGCCAAGCGGTCACTAGAGGGAAGAAATAGCATTTTAGGCCATTACATAAACAAGCTGAAGTAGCCTAAACAAAACAGTAATGTATCTAAATTCCAGTATGTCTGGTTTCCACGATGAAACGTGGCAAAATAATCTAAAAAAATGCTGCAGTACCTCTCAATTTGGGAAAGGAACTTGGTTTCGAAGATTCCTCTGGTCTTCAGGGTCTCAGAGATCTGTCCTCTGAAGAGGAAGCCACGTTTCGTCAAGTCAATCAAGATGTTCCGTACGATCTCACCCAGGTACATGCCACTGCACATCTTCTCATATCTAAAAGTGTAAAAACAAACATTAAATATTTAGATATTTTTTTAAAAGAAGTTTCTAATGTTCACCAAGTCTGCATTTATTTGATACAGAAATATTATAACCAGTATTTTAAAGTTCTATGAATTCATGTGATGGGAAATAGTGTCACATGATTCTATAGAAATCATTCTAATAAGCCCAATGCAGATTTGGAAACGTTTATTATTATCATCATCATTGTTGTTGTTTTTTGATTTGTGGAAACCATGATACATTTTTGAGGATTCTTTGATAAAACTGTTCAAAACAACAGTATTTAGTAGAATATGAAAATCTGTTTTTACAACCTAGAAGACTTTATTGTCACTTTTACTATATCACATCCTCTTCTCAAGATTTCATGGGTTTATGGTGAATCTCAAATTTCAACTCTCTTTAGTCCACTAAAACTGTGGGTATTCATAGTATCTGCATTTTCATTCTTATATTACGGTAGCAATACAAACCATAAGCACCTCGTCTCCTCAATGCATCAATTTATTTTCATAACTTTTTTCTTTTCCTAAAACTTGACTGGGTAAAACTGCTTACTTTTGTTTCCCGGCATTGAGGGAGAGATCATCCACAGCATTATCATACTGAGTCCTGATGTCATCCAGGCAGCCATTGTCTCCAAATGCTCCCCACTCCATGTTCACACACATCCTGCCGTCCAATCCATCAACCGTCTCAATGTTCCGCATTTCCTCCATGTAGCAGGCATTGCTGCCCGTTCCTAAAATCACAAATGAAAATATCTTAGCATCCCAAGCATGCCAAGTCAAATTTGTTTATTACACTCTTTTAGATTACAATACTGAATTTACCTGCGATTAGCCCAACCTCACATGTGGGCTCCTCATATGCACATGTCATCATTGTACCCACTGTGTCATTCACTATAGCTACAACGTCCAAATCAAACTCCTGTGCACAATATAGCATACAAAAAACATTAATCACATACACAGACATCTAAAAAATACACAGCCAAAGTACTGTAACAAATCCAATCTATATTTAAAAATGAATGAATCCATCAAACCATGTATCGTCTTCCTACATTTGTAACAGTAACTCACCTCTCTCCTCTTTATTCCATCTCTCAGGAGGCTCACAACATCTTCACCTTCACAGTCTGTGGCTTTAAAACCCTTTGTCCAATTTACCAGAATTCCCTGTTTCCATCAAATCATGACAAAATCATCAGGATTTCATTCAACAGATGAGCAAATAAAGTTTACAGAAAAGGCAAACTTACCGCATCCAGACTAGTTTGTCTGCAGGGGAAGGAAAAGGTAAATCCCAGAGGCAGACGGGCGTTCTTCATCCCCATATAGTCCAGGAAGTCAGATATGCAGTACACAATGTGATCGAAGAGCTGCAGGTGGCAATTCAAATCATTTAGTGTTGCAATATTGTCTTTATTTAAAGATGCAAATTATAGTCATTAACCACTAAAACACTTCTCCCATCTGTGTGAAGTACTGTAAAGAGCACTGTACATACAATACCATTCAAAAGTTTGGGGTCAGTGGGATTAAAACATGTCTCATGCTCACCAAGACTGCATTTATTTGAACAAAAAATACAGAAAAAACAGTAATTTTGTAAAATCGCATTACCATTAAAAATAACCTTTTTCTGTTTTATTGTATTTTTCAATTATTGCAATTTATCCAGCAGCCATTACTCCAGTCTTCAGCATCACATGATCCTTTAAAAATCATTCTAATTAGCTGATTTGGTGCTCAAGAAACATTTACTATCAGAGTTAAAAACAGTTGCGCTACTTAATATTAGAAAAGAAAGTTTAATTTATTTGAAAAATATTTGGTAACAATCTAAAAGTCCATACTGTCATTTTGTTCAATTTAATTTATCCTATCTGAATAAAAGTATTAATTTCTTTAAAACAAAAAAAAACTTGACCCCACACATTTGAGCGATAGTGTTTATTTTCATGTCTTTTTTTTTTAAATCTAGGCTTTTTAAGGTATAAATATGCTATAGTAACTACATACCTCATCTCCAGTTCCTTGCATTACTTCTATGGGAATGGCATAAATTTTATTATGCATCTCCACAGTTCGTTTCTTGCCACTGCGAATCTTTACCAAAAGCACTCTGAAGTTTGTACCTCCAAGATCCAGAGCCAAAAAGTCACCATTTTCTGGATAAAAGAGAAAACAGAGTACAGATATAAAGAGAAGTCATGAATCTTGCTGCATACAAAAATGTGTTAAAATAATGATGGAAGACAAAAGATGAGAGAATGAGAGGAATAAAGACAGTTCCTGTGCCATCCTTTCAGAAGGTTGTGAATTTTCTGTGCATTTGCTCAATATTGATATCTGAACACATTTGCATGTACTATTCTTAACTGGGAAACTTCAGTTTTAATCGCTATAAAACAATCTCTGTGCCTGCCTGTATTGAGTAATCCAGGGATTATACTATGATGCTATTCAACAGGGGTAATGAGAATTTAATTTGGTCATAGCAGCGAGCAGGTGGTTTTCAAAGATGATGCATGAATGCATTTTGCTGAATGTGATTATGACATTGCATTTTTTCAGCGAGGAAACTACAGATATAATATAAAAATACAGATCTATCTGGGGATCACTGCATATCTTGGATTCCAGCTGTCTGAAAAAGGCACCATATAAATGTAGATTTCTTACCTGATCCATCCGGAGTACTCCGCACATAGGTGGGCAGCATCTTGACAGTGGCTATGTTTTGAGTATTCTTGCTCAGTCCATTCTGGATCTCAGTTCTCATCCTGTTTTTCACCTCCAGCAGTTGGTCTTTGGTCAACCGGAACTCTGCCAGCGTCTCGGCAATCTGACGTGTCTGATCGGACAACCTGTAAGCCCAGGCTGTTACCAGTGCAGCTCCTTTGCCACTGCCACTCTCAGAAAGCAAGAAGCGAACATCAGACTCTGGCACCAGACGACGCACAGTTTTGTGCAACCGCCGGGAATACCTGGCAGAAACAGAGGAATGTGGGTTCAAATGATGAGATATCACTGCACATTCTACACGAGGTATACTCATTCTGTAGGTTACATTTTGTCAGTGGATGGCAAGCTGTGACTGTCTTTGTGAAATATTTATAGTACTATTGATTCAACCGATTCATTCAAAAAACAAATTAATTCAGGAATGTAACAAGTGACTTTTTTATTAGAGGGGGTCAATAAATTAGTTACTCAACCCATTAGTTCAAACAAACAAAGTAATATTTAACAGTTAAATGTTTTAAGGCCTTTGTATCCAATATAATTTCACTAATGTCCATCCTGTGACCGCTATTGTTAAAGGCAGTTGAAGGACATTGTTCTTGTGCAACACACTGTCCTGTAGCCATATCTAATTTGCTCCCTCTTTTAAGTTTCACTAAGTATAGAACACTGCTATATCTGTCAGGTTTTCTATTTAAAGACTATTCAGACATTCAAAGAAGCCTGTGAATTGTTGTGAATAGGTGCCATAGAAATCCATGTGATATAAGCCTTAATTTAATCATTCACTGTTCTAATCTTTCAACTAATCTCTCTGTGACCTTTTAACGTCCAATTTAGTGCCCAGATAAGGTCAATGAGTATGTCTAGAGTGACCAAACAAAAAGAGGCACAGCTGCTCCTATGGAAACCTACTCAACGTATATTAATAGAACTCGTTTTTGTCTCAGGAAGCCTCAAGAGGGTTCAGTGCTCACTCAGAATGTCACATGCACCTGCAGATTTATTCCTAAGACCCTCTATGATGACTTGCTAAGCATGCTGGGTACATACTACCGACAAGTCTGATTTTAACCTGATGATCTGAATGTTATACTCACTGTGGGTGCATCTTGTATAGGGAGCCATCGATGCCCACTGTGGTGCGGAGGCGCGGGGCGTTCTTATTGTCCTTGAGACGTGTGAGGATGGCACCCAGAGTGGCAGCAATTAGATTAGCTGAGCGAAATGAGACAATAGCGCAAACATGTTGTACGGCAATGCAGTCGTCTTCAGATGGCTCTACACCCAAGCGTGTCAAAATTTCCTTGGCTTTGGTTAGTCCCTCTTTGCTCCTAAAGAAAAAGTGGTACTGTTGTAAGGTTGGAAATATCATGATTTTCAGAGTCCATTTTTAGTTTTAGTCCACTAATAAAAGTTAAGTTTAACTGTCACCTGCCCGTATACCGGCATTCTACATTTACTTCACTATATTACTATTAAATCCTAATGTAATCATGACAAACTATATATTGTTGGAAAGGTCGAACACTCCTGAAGAGATATGTGTCCATTGTTTTATGATAAAAAGTACATGAAGACAGTAAAATAGTTATTTATGACGAGAGTGCCCCTCAAAAAAAAAAAAAAAAAAAATCTACATCATAGCAGCAGTTGTAACCTTTAACTATTTTATAATGAAAATCTTTTCTTATCTTGGCAAAACACATAATTTCTTGACAAAACACATATCATTTGAAAGGTCAGAGTCTCAATGTTCCATATTTGGTGACATTTGGACAGAAATTTACAGGAAAATACATCAAATATACAATCAATGGAAATTGAATGACACCCGGTGGCTATTTTTGGTATAGCGCCTAAACAAAATATCATAGGGACTTCAATTTTTGTGATATCAACTTCAAATTTGGAACACAATTTGGTTAGACATATGGCTTTGATTTCATAGTAATTTTGGAGTAAAACATTTATTTTATATAAAATAAAAATATTTAGTGCTGTATTTTTCATTTTCAATAAATGTAAACTTCCATAACATTTCTATTATTTTATATTTTGAAATGCTTTCACTTCAGCAATAATCTGCTGATTGTCATCTTTAAAACAAAACCAAACTTAAGTCCGAAGCATTCATGAATTACAGCCCTTTAAGTTTGGATAGTGCATTTTCATGACTATTCTCAAAAAGGGGGGTGACAGTTAAGGGGTTTTAAATTAAGTAAATTGTTTGCTAAATTTGTAAACATTTACATACATTTTATTTTAATATACATTAAAACATTTGATAAACATTTACAATTGATAAGATAAAGAGTCATATTTATGGTCATTGGAATTAATTAAAAGGGAACTGGTAATGAAACAAATGACAACTCACTTTTCAATTGCAGAAACATGCTTGGTTTCAATTTTTCCTTTTGTAAGCAGCTCTGGGGTGATGCGGCCCTCAAACAGCAGGCCTTCTTTAGCCATCTTAACCAGGATCAGCCTCACCAGCTCACCCATGTACATCCCACTGACCATCTTCTCAAACCTGAGAACAGCCAACACTCACCTTTACCTCCTCAAAAGTCTTCGATAAAATTAGCTTTTTGAGAGCCGAGAGAGAGTTCTGTGGCTTACAATTGCTTGCCGGGGTTGAGGGACCCACGGTCGATCTCCCTGTCAAACTCAGTTCGGATATCCTCCAATGTGCCGTCGTCTCCAAATGCCCCCCATTCAGTATTAATGCACATCCTGCCTTCATCTCCCTCCACCAGGTCAATGTGCCTAAGCTCCTCCATGTAACATGCATTAGTGCCAGTACCTGAAGGGATAACAGCAGCAGATGTTCATGAATCCACAAGCTTTATTTGAGCATATTTAGAATATCAAATATATTTGTGGTATTCACTTTACATCTGTACACTGAGAGATGTTCGTTTTAAAATCTTACAGAGGAAAAAATGATTTAAATAGACATTACAACTCTACAATCCTACATTTGAAACTCATCTAACTTGAGTCTATAGGGGCGGGCAATGTCACATAAAACAGGATATTTTTTTTACCGATAATAATACCGACTTCACAGCGCTGGTCATCAAAGCCACAAGTCATCATAGTTCCAACAGTGTCATTCACAACAGCCATAATATCTGCATCATAGTCCTGTATGTGAATCATTACATCAATAAATCCATCATAAAAAGTATAACATTAATATTCATATACATTTTATTAGTATATCCACAAGGTAAAAAAGTAAAGCTTAATAAGACTCACCCCACGTTTTTTGATGGCTTTATTTAGAAGCTTTACTACATCCATTCCTTCCACCCCACTGGCCTTGAAGCGTTTCGTCCATGTCAGCAAAACAGCCTGTATTCATACATTAAGGTTTCAAATTTTTAGGCAGGATTCAATAAATTGCACAATTGGATTTGTGATACACAGTAGTAGCACTGTATAAAATGTAAATGTCGTAACTCTGTAAAAAACTAAATAGAATGTAGTGCTATGTTACCTCATCCAGCTTGCTTTGTAAACAAGGGAATGAGAACGTGAAACCCACAGGAAGCTTCTTGTCTTTAATTTTTTGTTTCTCCATGAAGTCTCCAAGACATTCTGCAACATGGTCAAACATCTGCGCAAAATAATGAGGATGTACAGAATGGAGACAAGTAAGATTTCAGACACACAAAATTCTTCAATTCTTAGAACACAAACATATCAACTGTTAAAGGAGACTAAAGAAGTTCAATATTCCTGAATTCCCCACATGATTTCAATATTTGCTATATTAGTCACAAAAATGGGTTGATTATAGTTTCAGGTGGATGAAGAAGTGGTCACATACCCGAGACCCACTGCCGTGGATGATGTCCTCTGGAGTCTCATATATCTGGCTTTCCATCTGCACTGTCTGTTTCTTCTCATGAGACACTTTCACCCGCAGAATACGGAAATTAGAGCCTCCCAGATCCAGGGCAATAAAATCTCCTTTTTCTGTAAGTGAATTAAAGAAATGTTCAAAACCATCAAGAGTTCACACATATGTAGAAATATTACCATTTTGACTGCACTGACACTATTGGATGAGAACTCAGCTTAGCTGGATGATACATCACTGTTTTCTGCAAAGCTGCTTTATTTAACTCATTTCATAATTGATGAACTTTACACAGTTATTAAACCAAACTGAATCAACACGGAACTGATTTTAACTGAATAATGACTGTTTACTATTGTATTTTTTGAGCTCCTTTACAGCAAAATTAAATTATGTTTGAATCATTGAATCGTTATTTTCATGTTTATCACTGTAAAGCTGCTTTGAAACAATCTGTACTGTATAAAGCGTTATGCCTATATAATGTTAGTGACTTAATAACTTAAAGGGATAGTTCCACCAAAACGACATGAGGGTGAGTAAATGATGACAAAGCTTTAATTTTTGGGTGAACCATCTTTTTAATGATACTTGATACATGTAATATTAAACTAGCAAGAATGTTCCCCTTCTGGAAATTGCTTTATAAAGCTACTGTCGCTGTTATCTATATGACACCATGGCTGAAACTTGACAGGGTATAGTGTATCATTCTTGTGATGGTGAGACAGTGTATCAGCATTTATTTTGGTCGTGACCGAGGAGGCTTAATCGAGAATGCTTTACTGAGCTTGCCAGAGACAGACAAATCAACTCAGTCAGCACTCTCACAGCAAGGATACCCACTTAGCCTTGAATTCTTAGTAAAAGATTCTTAAATATTCACAAATTGTCTGTGGTAAAATACTGGTTAGTGGTTAATAAGTCTGTTTATGCCTTAGATTAAACAGAGAAAGAGCAATGGCAAGAGATGTTTGCATTAGGTTAAAAATGCTCTCTGTAACTGTCTTTCTTGGTCTACGAGGCTCCTCGACGTGTCCAGATTGTCGATATTATGTGCAGTGCTTGTTGCCAAGCAACACTGAAAATCAAATGCCTTTCTTTTTCCCTCCGCTGTCTACTGTTTCTAGGCTGAATAATAAGGGGTCTGAGAGTGTGACGATTTTTTTATTCTGTAAACTAAGCATTATCTGGAAAGTTTAGATAACTAGAGTTCCAGGTTACTTCAGTAAAATGTCAATCAAGGGATAGCAAAACGGTTTCAGCAGACTAAATGTATTTTTTTTATTATTATTATTTAATATGCCGCTAAACAACATACTCTATTTAATCATTCCTGGAAAACATTAAAGTTTAAATGACTGACAAGTAAAAATATAAAAGGTTATGTACAATAAAGCGAAACTATAGGCCTATATAAATCTCAGACGTTGTTTTATAACATATAAAATTACAGCAAACCACACAAAATCAAATCACAAGAATCGTTTCAAAGGCAGGTGAGTGCTTGGTGGGCTTTTTCATACAGTACAGACTTGCTGTAAACATTCGGGTATTTTATCATTGCGATGTTAAAGGCACACTTTGTAGTTTCTGCCGCTAGAGGTCACCTATTTCGAAACAAAGGCATAGCTTGATGATGCCGATATTGAGCGCGGAATCTTGGGATTTGTAGTCTTCACCTCAGCCAGTGGATTCAGAAATCATGTTCATGGATGAGATTATTAATGTTACTGTAGTATGAAGCAGGAGAGGGCCGAGTGCTGTGGGAGCTGAACAAGGTTGCTAAAGCAATTGCTAATGAGAGACGAGCATGACACACAGCTAGACAGCAATGGAACTTTTATTATGTATTATGCCGCAGTCTCTGCTTCCACCTTTTCCGCTCAAGCGTATGTGGGGTAACGCAGCTATGGCTGCTATGGCACACTTATTGCACACTGCATAAGCTAGATCGATATTAGAATATCATATTAATAAATGCTGGATGGCATGTGCTACTAAATGGCATGCAATTAATTTTAAAACATATTGTATGGCAGAAAAAATGCTGTTTTACTGTACAATTATTAGTTTCCTGTCTATAAATGTCTCCAAACAGTTGTTCCCTTATAAAATATAAGTGTCTTTGGTGTTTCCATGGTTTCTACAAAATAAAACCGGAAATCAATATAGGCATAAATTGATCCGATTTGTTTATGTCCATGTTGTCATAATTGCACAGAACAAAGGAATTTACAAGGTAATTTACTAAGGTAGGGCTACAGGAGGAGTGGATTTGACTAGAGTGAATTTTAACTAGAAATCTGCATTGCAAAACATATTATATATTTATGTATTACATTGCACACATTTTTGACCATTTAAATGTATACATTTTTGGCATTAAGTAATTTATTTGTAATAAACACTTTAAGTGGGCTATTGAAAAGTTCCTGAAATTATAGGCTACTACATACGCGGAGAGTGACGTCTTTTTGTGACCGTTGCAATCTAACTACGTAGGAAGAATTCGTTTCGTCCGCTCTTGTCCACCTTCGGTGTTGTGTTGTGTAAGGTAGGCAGCTTTTTTTTGTTCAGTTTTATTTCCTGTCGCTGTGCAGACCCATGTACAGTGTAAACAGCTCAATAACACTTATTTAAACTAAAGGCTTAATTTATGTCCCGCGTAGACCAGTCTGTTGCATATTTTTTTACGGTCTATGGTTGCATCACGTATCGTATCAGTAAGTGATCAGTAATGTCAAAAAAGTGATTCGCAGTCAAACGTTCCGGTGTGTAACGTTAACGTTATGATTTTTTTTTTAACGAGTTTTCTCACCGTCACCGATAGGCTTGTTGTGCTTCGTGGAGTCACGGAGTTATGTTTTTAATTAAAAAAAAACAGCACCCCGTCATAAAACATCTTTCCGCGCGCCCCTGCCTGTTTGTAGTGATGCTAACAATTTGCACTGACAGCTGAAGTCAATTTTCACATTCAATCTGACTGGGATTACAGCTCAAATAATCTGTGACGCAACTCAATGCTTTGAGTGGATGCTGCAGGCAGCCTGCAGGTCATGTAGAAAAGCAGGAGCACATGTCGATGCAGCTCTGAATGTGAATTGGCACAGGGAAAAGTGGTTCAATATTGTAACCACTCAGTAGATTCACCACTTTGCATAGTAAAGCATTTGGAGTAAAGAATATTAATTAAAAGGGCTATTTAAAAGAATGTAACCTGATTGTGACATTAACATTTAACCACAAGTTTTTGCTAACACCAAGTTAGCTTTTGTGGTAAGGGAAATCTGCACTTGAAACTGGCTAAACTAGTTTTGAATACTTTCTAGGTTGAGAATTGGCCAAAATTCACTTTACAGGCTCAACATGCAATGGTATCTCAGGGCGCAGAACTTTTTTCAATTAAAGCATTAAAGGTAGGATAGGTAAGAATGATCTAAAACACTTTTGTCCAAATTTGTTTAAACTTTCTTTATATGTCATTACATAATTAAAATGTAAGTACTCTGAAAAAGAGAGTAAAAAAATCAAGTGACTCTAGACTTTTTAATCTGCAATAAACACTGCTTATTATTTTCGTTAAGGACGAAACAAGTGATTGGCTTGGGCTACTGTCACTCTCTCTCGCTACCATGGCAACCACCGCTTTCTACAGGATCTGCCCACATGCGCATTCCTAGTAGGAAGAGCAAAAACATTCAAAATGCACGGTGCCAGGTTTTGTAGTCAGCGAAGGTAAACAATGCAAAAAAAAGTAAGACTACAAGTAAAGGCACAAAAAGTCTTTGGATAAACAAAGAAATCAAGTGCAAGTAAATATCAGCTTGGCTTTCCAAACAATGTCGAGAACTGAGGGACCTCAAGGGCTGAAAAACGACTCATTGCTGTCTGTATTTCTGCTGGACAGGTAATTTTTCATTTTGATTATAAAATTTTTCAGTTTATGTTTTCATGAAGCATGTATCACTAGTAAATGTAGCTGCCTAATATAGCATAACATTACTTAGCATAAAGTTACAATATTATACACTTAGCCATTAGTAGAGATGATAAATACTCAACATGCTTTGTTCAAGTTGATCGCTGTCATGTTGAATTTCGCAAAATTTTACATTAGATAACAAAATGAACGTGTAAAAGCTAGTACACCGCATCCAGGAACTTTTTTTTAAAACTAAGTTAGCTTTAGCTACTACTAATCAACAATGCTTTCATCATGGAAACTCTTACATGAAAAACACAGTATATGTTATGAATCTTACACGAAATTCATCTTCATCACAGTATAACTGATGTTATTGGGGAATTTTTTTTTATCAATGCTACCCGTTTTTAGCTTTGCCTTATAAATATAACTAGTTCGTTACCGAATTAAACAAAAATATATTTTAAACTTTACCAGTATCGGTATTCTAGCTTGATAGTGAGTACTAAAAGACATCTTATTTGTTTAAATTTATACTGATAAAGTTAGATTTTTTTATTACATGTGATTCTGACATGATGTCACTACATGCACTGCTCCTCTCAGGTAAATAAATCTCTTCTTCCAGCTGAGCGGTTGGTGGGGCGCGTTCATGTGTTTTGGAGGCGTGGCTTTGGAAAGAGCCCAGAAGGAAGAAGGTGGAGTGAATGGAAATAATGAGCTGTCTTTAAAACAGTCGTGAGAGGTTTACAAACACTCAAATTTTATTATTTCTTTTTTATTTTCATTTTAATTATGTATAGATATATAAAGAACTTTTAAACAAATTTGGAAAAGTTTTTTACCTACCCTACCTTTAATTCAAATATAATGATTTTCGATTCTAAAAACAATATTTTGGTAAAACGTATGATTCTTTCTCCAGTCAAAGCATTTAAAAGCAGTATATGAAGGGAGTTGAAGTTTTTTTTTATGACTGATTTGCTGTGACTGATACAGAACTGCAGACACCACAGTTTGCTTGACACTAACTTGTGAGGGAAGCCCAGGCAGATTCTTATTCCATGCTATATTTTTTAAAAGTCTGCTTTCAGTGTTTATTTGTATATATATAATGATTTACAACCATAAACATTATAAGCCCACCTGAACCATCAGGAATGGACCTTACAAAGGTGGGCAGCATCTTGACAGTAGCTGTTGGGTTAGTGTCTCGTCCCAGTCCGTTCTCCATTTCCCTTCGGAAGCGAGCCATGATGTCACGCAGCGTCTCATCAGAGAACCGCATCGCGTACAAGTATTTGTCAATCTACACAATTGGACACACAATAAAAAGAAAAATTGCATTACATTGATAAAAAATTTACTTTAATTTTATTACAGAATAAATTCTTCTTTTGAAAAATGTATAAAGGTTTTAATATTAAAAATATTAACCTGTGTAATGAGTAGAATGATTTCTGAAGGATCGTGTGACACTAAAGACTGCTGAAAATCCAGCTTTGCCATCACACAAATAAATTATATTTTAAAATATATTAATACATTATTACTATTATTCTGTATTTTAAATCAAATAAGTACAGAATTGGTAAGCAGTAAGCACAAGAGCATCTTACTGTCCCTCATTTTTTGAATGGCAATTACTACCTTAAACAATGACCTTTGCCCTCATTTCCCTAAGGCACTCAGGTGTGTTAGTAATCAATATTGATGAACATGGTGGTCAAACCTGTCACTTGTTAGGTCAGCGTGTCCTTGAATTATATGTCCTATGTCCTAGACCTAGACTATGCAGACATAGGCTAGAAATTTATGTGAAATACAGTTTATAAACACAGATGATATTCATCAGGAAAATGGCTTGTGTAAGATGTTTCACTGAAGTCTAGTGGAACGAGAGTGAATTAAAACTGTAAACATGAGCCCCTGCTCTTATGCTGATTCATGATTAAGTCTTTAACTCTAGTGTGAGCACGGGGTATAAGAGATTTCGTCTGGCCTCTGCGTGTGATGGCATTGCTGAAACTATTACATTTGCATATAAATAGTTGTCGATGGTGCCATTCATAATTTCTGTTGTTCTTTAATGGTTATCTAAAGTGTTTTGTTCTGTAAAGACTTGTGTTCAGAAAATGTTGTAGAATGCGTTTGTCATTATAAATTCTGAACTGTGTGTGTACAGAACAGGATTAAACACTAATAGGTGAACTGACAACCGAATTTAGCTACAGTGTGTACGTGACAGTTTTCCAAAATATAGGCAAATGCTCGTTTTTATGAATCCATTGAATTAAGGAACAGCATATGCCATTAATTTGTCTATGACATTTCTACATGAAGATACTACAATCTCTTTTAAATTCTTGAATT
The DNA here is from genome assembly GCF_024679245.1 of Pseudorasbora parva. Classification (NCBI taxonomy): domain Eukaryota; kingdom Metazoa; phylum Chordata; class Actinopteri; order Cypriniformes; family Gobionidae; genus Pseudorasbora; species Pseudorasbora parva. The sequence goes on from NC_090188.1 coordinate 17,100,463, forward strand.
TGACTTGTTAAAACACACTCTTAGGAGAGTGTGCAAAATGTGTCATTGTGTAACTGTCATGACTCATGACATGAGTAACAACAAACTTCCTCGTAAAAACATCAGAGCAGTGGCAAACCTTCCAGAAATGCGGTGACGGGGTGTCACAAAATCTAAATGAGGGTGAGGTGAATAGTGGCTTTAATAGCACTAACATTTTCTTCTGTCTGCATATTCACAAACGTCTAGTAATATAATTTCTGTTATAGTCAAATTGCATGTATGACATCTGTGGTCATAAAACTCTTATCAGAGACAATAGCACCCAGGTGGACAGCTCACGGGATGGATTTCATTTCAGCTTGTCAACCTTACATGTTGTTGTAGTAACCATGTTACACACAACTGTTGCTTCTTTTTCTCAACTATACATGCTGTAGAACAGTGTTATTGTTAACTAAAACTATTACAAATCATTTTCATTAGCTGAAATAAAGGTAAAATAATATATTAGATGAAAATAAAACCTAATAAAAATAAAAAAGCATATATTATTAAATACTATAATAGTATATAAATTACACTGCTATAAAATAACGGACTTGTATCCATACCTTGTAGCACATTGACAGAGAAAGTGTCATATAGGAAACTATAAATTTAGAGCTGTTTAATTAATTTTGTGCATATATTTCAGTCATACAAAAGAATTCAGCACAATATAAGATAATTATTTATTGTAGGTTATTTATTAGTAATTAAAATGTTGAATTTATTATTTTCAAAAAAATATTACTATCTGATCATATTAGTACATAATCAGATTATTAGGATATGTTAATACTGAATATATTACTCGTTTTAGAGTATTTCTGAAATATTTCAGCCCTTCAGTTAAAGTTAAACCCAGTAACCACATGTAAAACGGTATTTTAAAAAACATCATGTTTTTTTTTTGCTGACACAGTTAGAATATAAAGACTACATATCCTCAAGTCAGACACAGACATGTGCATACACGCAGTCCTGTTCTATTTACACATATTTCCCTCCCGCTTCTTCAACTGCATTCACACTGTCAAAACTCTGGTAGAGGCATGCCGCCAGTCAGCTGTTGTAACTCGACACTCTTCCTGCGGGGGAGGGGGCGTTAGATGCTCACGACCACCTCCCCCCCCCCACACAGAGACATACTCTCAGCACGTTCACATAGAGGGACAAAAAAACCCTGTTCTTTTCCTCATGGCAGCTCCCTGACGCCCCACATCCTGTGTTCAAGGACACTGCAGCATAGACCCGAAGGCTTGTGTCATCACTCGCAAGGGTATACCTCGTCCTCTCATCCTCTCCGTCGCACGACGAGTGACGTAGAAGCTGCAGCCGGAGAGACGTGAGACGAGGCGCATCTCACGACTCTCTGATCTAAAACGCAGGCCTGTGTCACCTGTTGTCATGCGCCTCAAAGAGCACGCAAACGCTCCAAGGGCAAATGATGATGCATATGAGCAGCGCTGGTTAAGACAAATGATGTAACTCACCTTTTTGACCTGATCATCCTTCAGTTCAGTGAAGTAGTAGGCCAGAAGCTGTGCCGCTATCATTCTGCTGCACCTCTTTGGTGAAAAAGCAACAGAAGAAAAAAGAAAAAAATCGTACGATCCTTTCCAGTGAGGCAGGAAAATCAATATGAGCCTAGAAGCAACAGTGGTTAACCGTGAAAGAAGAAGACCGGCACGTAGGGGTGTTCCCTCCCAGCACTACAGCAATGTCTGACTCTCCTTGGCCTAGGAAGTGAAGCTGCATATAATGCGTTTGCATGAGATGCAGCAGAGGCTGGGATGGGGAACGGCTAAAGCCCTGCCCACTCACTCTGCGCCTATTGGCTGAGCTTTATGGGCAGGCTTGTGATGTAGAGCATAGCTGACAACTGGCCCCCTCCTCCGGCTTTTCTTTTTGCTTCTGTTCTTCAGATCCTACCTCCCGCTTCCATTCTTACCGTTCAGTCCTATTCAGACTTCCTTCTTCCTCATTCTCAGCCACTTTGAATGAAAGAAAAAGGGGATTAACCTAAGAGGCACGTAAAGCACGTCCCCAATGCGTCACATACCCAAGGCCTCACAGTACTTCAGAATAACTGGATTTGGGAGGAGAAACAAAAATGCTGAGTAATGCTATAGCCCAGGTCATATCAGCAAAAACATGCGTGGTTCCTGCTTCTTCAGTTCAGTGACAGGACCGTTACACAGACTGGATGTGTAAAGCTGGAGGAAATAAGGAGATTTGTGATTCTCGGGGGAAGTCGGCCAGGGGGGGACAGTCAAATGAATGTCAACAAAAAACATCAGGAGGTCAAACACTAAATACCTGCCCTTAAATGTGTCAACAGCTGGGGATGGACTGAATATATTTACATTAGAGAACAAAAGAGGATCTGCATACCATGTTTATGTTAAACTACACATAATGCACATTGCAAAGGAAATGAATTCCTTGTCTTACAATATCCATGTCATTATTTGATTTAATTGTCATTTAAAATGTTTATTACAATGACTGAGGCTCTAAAATGCTCATTTTGTTACACTGTTTTGAATATTCCTCACAAACTCTTGTGGTTACATGCATTTGTTAATTATCTAAGAAGTACACCAACACTTAAATCTAAAAAAAAAAAAAAAGCTCTAGACATAAATAGTAGGCCATGTCAAAATAAAATAAAAATTTAAAATAAATAAAACCCTTTTATATGTGCTAGATATTAAATGCTTATACTTAAAATAATGACATTAAATAATGTGTTCAAATAATTAAAATACTCTAATAAATGTTGTATTTGTAATAATACTTTTTGGATATAAAAATAAATAAAACGTGAAAACCCTATAATATAAACTGGATGTATTAAATGCTGGTGTAAAAATAAAAACCAATTAAAAATAAATAAAACAATCAATACTGTTTTATGTGCTTAACACATTAAATGCTGTTGCTGATGTATGAAAGTAGTGTTAAATGTGGAGCTGTTGCAGTTACATTTTGTAGTTAGGGTTTCTTTCACTGTATCTCAGTGGTGGGAATTCAAGATTGAATTGAACTGATAAAGTGGTGGTAACACAGGCCAGGCAAGCTTACAGTGGGTCGTGTTTCAAGGCGCGTACGCCGTCATCCTCCCCCCTCTCAGAATCACGTGAATGTGAGAGCTCAACATCCTCTTTCTGAGCAAAGCCAATCAGAACAGAATTTCACTGACATGCGTCACAGGAGCAACGCACATTACAGATTTAGCTACATTCATACATTTTAGCACATATTAGAGCAAATAATCATTAGTGTACCGAAATGTGTTATATTGTAGCAGCAATAGAGTATATTGTAGAGCAATACATAATTTTTTGTGCTAATTTTTACATCACATTGACTGTATTCAATCATAAGTACATGCATTTCAATTAACATTGCTACTCCACCATTATTATGATTTCCTTTAATTATTTGTGTGACAGTGGTGGTCCTCATGTGACAGTAAAGAAACATTGGCAGCAACTAAAAGACAAGTCCTTCATGATAATAATGCTTGAAGGTGCTTTGCTGATAAGTTTTCCTGGAACAGAGCTGCAAAAAAACAAAAAACAAAAAAAAAAACTGTGTGGTACACTACACATTCAAATGTCTCCAATTCCTTGTAATTCATTTACAATGGAACAACGTCCAGTCTAATTACTTTGCATTATGGAGAAATTACATCACTTCCTGGGAGATTTAGTTACTGGGCTGGGAGAGTTTGTGTTTACTGTCTGTTACAGGCAGCGGAAATATGACATGTAATAATTAATATCTAACATATTCACAAATGACCTACCCCATAGGTACAACACCACTGAATGTTGACTGCTGAGTGTTCATGCATGAATGAGCAAAGTCATTAAAGGCAGATACCTTTATGCCTATTATTTGTTCAAGAACAGAGATCTTAACCAATATAACAACTTTAGATACTTTTTAGGTATATTCTTTAATACTTCTAGAAAGAAGGAAATGGTTTATTCAGATCAGTAAAAAAAAGTCAGTTCAATTCAGTTTTCATTTTCCAAAATAATTTTTGTTTCGTTTTAAGGTACTGCATACAAAAATGCATCCAAAATATAAGATGTACGAGTAACTTTTCAGAATGCATTACATTTTTGTTTATAATGATGATGATTTGACATAAAATATGACAGATGTAAGATCAACTGCTGAGATTAGCTAAAAATGATTTAAGAATCAGCATAAAGTGTGATTTGCTTAGAAGATAGACAGTCCTGTGAAACTATAATGAAGTAAGATGCATCATTAGTGATATTTTAGTCAAACAAAAAAAGTTAATTCCACCTTATCTGCTGTTTTCTAAAATGCTTTTATATTTATACAATGTCCCCAACAGAAAATGTAGTTGAACAAGGATAAAATGAATGTCTGTCTTGTTTTAACTGCTTTTTATTTTATTTTATAGCTCATCCTCTACCAAGGGTCAAAGAAATTAACTTGATTTACACTAACATAAATGCATTAAGCCTAAAAATAATGGTCATCAGTCTTTCAGGAATTTGCTCTGTGGAACTGGTTAAATGATTTGTGATTTGACTGTATACACACATACATGTCAGGAATGACAAATAAACAATTTGTAAAATGTACAACTCAACACTATATTAACATAGGGCTTTTGCTGAAATATACAGGGCCTGGGAGAACATTTTTAAGGGAAACAAACAGTACAAATGTTCTCTAAACAAAGCTATTTTACCTTTTCAGATGCTGGATGTACAGTTTCAGTCACCTTATCACTTTCCATAACTGAAGGCAGGTAGGTTACTCTAAGAAGTGTGAGAGAGTATCTGCACTAGTTGGCTTCTTGAGATCAAATCGGATTAAATGTGTGCTCTTACATAACTCAACAATGCCACACTGAGAAGGGTCCAGTTGTAAGGATTGTTTTTGAACATGTCCTTTTGATTTTTACTTTTTGATATGGAACAAATAATAAAATAAAATAAAAATGTCTTGCATCAATAATGTACAGAGGTCAATGAATTTAGCTTGAGAGACATTATGCCACACAACACACACTTATGTTAACAATATTGCAAGTAATGTTGCCAGAGAAACCTGTTTCATTATTATTTTGCTTAACAAAACCATTTTCCCTTAGGTGACATTGCACCTAGTTAGGTAACTTAGCTAACCTAAGAAGTGTACCCTAACAAGACTGTAAGGCTTACATGTGAAGATGTGTGCATGCATGCTAGTATGTGCAGGTATGGTGACGTGCTGGTGTGTATGGCAACTAGCTCCAGCGTACTATTGTTCAACAGGGAAGCCAGTTAGCGGGAAGGATTACGATGAGTAAACTTTTCCCTTCCTGCGCCATGAGGATTTGTGAGCAGGAGCTGGCCTAGTTTAACTGCTTTGTTAAATCCCCTGGAAGATTAAATTAGTGAACACAAAAGGGAAATGTGATGTTACCCAAATGGATCTATTCACATTTTGAAAATCTGTCAAATATATTTCCAATCTACATAATGATATAGTATAGATATGTAGCAATTTTTTTAACAACTTTTCTGTAGTCAGTCAATAGACAGAATTTGTTAAAATACACTATATTGCCAAAAGTATTGGGATACCCCTACAAATCTTCCTGTGCTTTTTCTTCTTCCCTTTTCTGGTTTTTGCTACTCTGAGTAGTATACAAATCTTGGTATTTAGGGCACTTTTTGCGTTTCTTTGCCTCTTCTTAACAGATCGCTTCCTGTACTCCTTTGTAAGTTGTAAGTTGCTTTGGATAAAAGCATCTGCTAAATGCATAAATGTAAATGTAAATATCATTGAATTCAGGTGTTCCAATCACTTCCATGGCCACAGGTGTATAAAATCAAGCACCTATGATGCATGCAGTATGCTTCTACAAACATTTGTGAAAGAATGGGTCGCTCTCAGTGAATTCAAGCATTGCAATTGTTCCACCTGTCCAATAAGTCCATTTGTGAAATTTCCTCACTACTAAATATTCCACGGTCAGCTGTTAGTGGTATTATAACAAAGTGGAAGCAATTGGGAACGAGGCCACATAAAATCACAGAGGGCGGTCAACGCATGCTGAGGAGCACAGTGCGCAGAAGTTGTCAACTTTCAGATAGCTACAGACAGATCACCTGTATAGAGCTTAATGGAATGGGTTTCCATGGCCGAGCTGCTGCATCCAAGCCTTACTTCATCAAGTGCAATGCAAAGCGTCGGGATGCAGTGGTGTAAAGCACACCGTCACTGGACTCTAGAGCAGTGGAGGAGACGTGTTCTCTGGACTGACGGATCACGCTTCTCTGTCTGGCAATCCGAAAGACAAGTCTGGGTTTGGTAGTTGCCAGGAGAATGGCAATTTCCTGACTACGTTGTGCCGATTTGTAAAGTTTGGTGGAGGGGGGATTATAGTGTGGGGTTGTTTTTCAGGGTTTGGGGTAATCCCTTAGTTCTAGTGAAAGGAACTCTTAATGCTTCAGCATACCAAGACATTTTTGACAATTTCATGCTCACAACTTTGAGGATGGCCCCTTCCTGTTCCAACATGACTGCGACCAGTGTACAAAGCAAGGCCCATAAAGACATGGATGAGCGAGTTTGGTGTGGAGAAACTGGACTGGTCTGCACGGTGTATTGACCTGGATGAATTAGAGCAGAAATTGTGAGCCAGGCCTTCTCGTCCAAAATCAGTGCCTTACCTCAAATGCGCTTCCAGAAAAAGGAAAACATTAACCTTGTGGAAAGCCTTCCCAGATGAGTTGAATCTGTTATAGCTGCAAAGGATGGGCCAACTCCATATTAAACCATACGGATTAAGAATGGGATGTCATTAAAGTTCATTTTGTTTCAAAGCAACAGGTTTTGTAACAAGCATTGTAAAGACAGATGTCCCACAACTTTTGGCAATATATTTTATTATCTACTTAAAGGATCGTTTTTCACTCTCATTTTCTAAACCCATAGAATTTTCTTTCTTTAAAGGTTTCATGAACTGGCATTTTGTCTTTTTTATACTGTTGTCTGAGGTCAACTAATGATGTTTGTGTGTTTTTTTACATTCAAAAACATCATAACTAATAAGTAATAGGCTATTTTCTACACTGGTTTTGAGGCTGTCTTCTGAACGCTGGGTTTTCGTGCTGAAATGGAGACTTTGAAGTAAACGCCCACGGCTAGGATTTGAGAAGATTAGCATATTTAATGAGCTTCAGCTCCACTGTCATATCTATTCCTCTGTCAGTTCAAAATCAGTTCACATGAGGGAGGGATTATTTAAAGCGGCAAATGCATTGATTCTCACAGCCACAGGGCTCGTAAACGTCTTTATCAAACAAACACAATGATTTATTTCTCATCCACCCTCGATTGGTTGGAATATTTCTGTATTTCTGTATTAGATGGCCCGCACAATCGGTTGATATAAGTGCAAACACACACACACGTGCGCGCCCAGATCAAGAAAGGATTTCTCCCGCCGGGCGTACGTTTTGGGAGCCCGTCTAGAAAACACGCATCCCCGGACTATTAGGCCTACATATAAAAAAGACGTTCTACTCATAAGTTTGTTGCACTATTCCTGTCGGATCCAATATAGAAGGCACAACATTGTGTCTGCAAATCCAGCACTTTAGACTTGTTTAGAAACGATTCCGCAGTGAAATGAAGTGAACACACAAATGTTCTTCCCCACATGAGCTGGAACTTTATTAAAAATAAATGAAGTATCACACATTCCTAATATTATGATCCAAAGGAAGCTTATGCAGCGACTTTGTTCTTCCACAATATCTTGCAATCTTCTTCCAACATGTTTATTGCTGCTGGCTAGCAAGCCGATCAGCTCCATGAGTCGGTGGGTGGGGCTACTGAATTAGACATTCTGTAGAGGCGATGTTTCGTCACGCGATAACGTAGGAATGGAGCTCACAATCGTTTTCTGGGCCTGGTGTCTATAAAAGCTTTTCTTTGACTAAAAAGGAAGTTTTCAGCTCTGAAACTTATATCACCATGACCTTTTATATATCAAAAGTTCAAGGGAAAGTTGATTTCTCAATTCATCACCCCTTTAAGGAATTTTAAAGAATATTTACTACTGTTCAAAAGTTTGCCGTCATTATTTTTTAATGTTTTTAAAAGAAAAACTCTTATAATAACTATATTTATTTGTTTAAAAATCCAGTACAGTAAAAAACCTAAAACAGTAGTATTGTGAAATATTACAATTTAAAATTATCTTATTTTTATTTTACTATCCTGTGAAGACTCCAGTCTTCAGTCTCATGATCCTTCAGCAATATGCTGATTTGCAGCTCAATAAACATTTCTTCTTCTTAATAATGTCCATAACTAGCCTGGCTCCGCCCCCCTACTTCGTACTTCCTCTCAATTTTGATTTTCCTTCAGTCTAGGACTGCGGTGTATTCTTAGGTTTTCTCCGGACAAATTTTTACCGGTCCAATCAGCGAACAGAGGGAGTGGCTGAGAACGATGACGCTGATGCTGTGCCCTAGTTTGAGTTGTAGTTCAGTAATAGCGGCGGAGAAAGATGCGAACGAAACCATTCATTCCGTTGTGGCAACGCTGCCGATTATCCAGAAGTTAAAGCCGGAGCAAGAACAATCTTTGCTGGGGTTCTTTGTGAATTCGGGAAAAGTTTGATTAATAAAATCAAACAGGTGCAATTACAATAAATAAATAAATAAAATTGTAGTTTTATTCCCTTCCAGTGCCGTAACATGCATCTCGAACATAGACAGTAAAAGATCTGGAAGACATAACAACACATTGCGCGGTCAGAACCGCTGTGGTAAAACTGTGGCTCTGTAGTCAGACCCTTTTCTTCGCGCCTTACTAAACCACGCCCCCTCCGCAAGTAATCTCATTTCAAATGCAGATGTCAGCCAATTACAACAGTGGGTGTTTTCACTGAAGACTCACAGCAGACACACCCCTTGAAACAGAGCATTCCAGCCAGAGGGGTAATATCAGTATAGAAAAAAATGCCTTTTATTTCTAAATTATGACATTTTTTGATGTAAAAACCATACTAACAATATAAGTACACTTGAGGAAACATTATTATTCAGAAAAATAATAAAACAATCCATGCCATGGGACCTTTAAAGCAGCATTTATTCTTATCATACCAAGCAAATTACATTTTATTTACAGCATACAATCATGTTACGGACCATGTGAGGAGTGCGTTCCCGATCACAAAACTCTCCCGTCCACCATGAATAACACAATCACAATCCAAAGGCACGAGTTTTAGGTTTTATCCTATGATTTTATCACTGAGGTGGTCTGCATTTTTTTTTTTTTTTGACGGATTTGTGAGAAACAGGTCGAAGGGCACATGACATACGTCACGACCAAACGTTAGCAATTGGATATGGCAATTCCAGAGTAGCTCAGGGCAGATCCAATAGTTTTAACCCTCTGGGGTTCTTCATTTATGGGTCACACTCAGGACCTTCGGGTCTAAAAGGACCCGGAGGTCGGGAATAAAAAAAAAAAAAATTGAGTAAAATCAATGAAATATATTTTTGTTCAATAATATTTTTTCTTTTCTTTTTTGGTGTTTTGAGATAATTTTATGATTTATAAATAATATTTATGCAATAATTATGACCCATTTTTTCCCATTGAATATAATAGAATTTTTTTTTTTTTTTCCTTTTTTTATTAAAGCTGTATTTCATTTTAGAGTCAAGCCTAGGCCTCATGAAAGCATTTTTTTTTATTTGATTGGTGCCATCTGGTGGACACAGTGAGCATTTTTATCACGCAATAGCACATTTTTACCACTAGAGTGCATTACAGAACCTGTGTGTGTGTGTGTGTGTGTGTGTGTGTGTGTGTGTGTGTGTGTGTGTGTGTGTGTGTGTGTGTGTGTGTGTGTGAGTTTTTGTTTGTCTGTTTTGCACTCTTAATGTTTTAGAGATTCACCCCTTCACTGTTGAGTCCTTTTTTTCTGCATCCTGGCTGATTTGTAGATTATATGCACAAAAAACTCTGTATTTTCATATTTTTGCCAATTTCCCATTCATTTCCTATGGGGGTCTTTTTTGACCCGAAGGCCCCGAGTGTGACTATTTTTTTTACGACCACTTAGACTTTTCCAATCCTGTCCCCAATTTTTTTTTCTGTCCATATACCAAGTACCAATACCCTCACCAAGTTTCGTACCATTCAGATGAAGCTACGATTTTTAACATTTCTTTCAAAAAAAAATTCGGGTCAGAAATGACCGAAGAACCCCACAGGGTTAAACTTCAACAAAGTACCCGCCTTCCCGGAAGTAAACAATTGTCAGTGGAAAGTGGCCAGACTCTCTGTACAAATTAAAACAAATTAAATTCAACAGTTTGCTTAATATTTTCGTGGAAACTGCTAAAAAAAATCATTATTTGATTAGGCTAATAGAAAAAATACTTTATTTAAAATAGAAATCATTTGCAACATCCATTTTGTCAATTTTGATTAATTCATGCATCATTTCTGATTGAAAGTATTATTCACCATCTAGAAACAAACTTTTGACTGTAACTTGTCTTTGCTAGTCAAATCAATACATTGCTTTTCAAAGTATCAGTTTGTGATTTAATATGGGTGTTTGGTCTCCAAGCTTCTCAGACAGCATCACAGAGCACTAGAGCAACATAATGTCAATGACATTCCATTGCACACAGCCACCGCCCCCTTTAGTTTGGCCTCTGTGAGTCTTTCACTCTGACTGCCCATGCAAACTGCTCACTGAGTTTGAACAAAAGGACAAGAAAAAAGGCCTTCAATAAGCCAATGTACAGTGAGAGTAAAATGATGCTAAACTCAGTGAAAGTGAAAGCAATATTTATTGCACTAATTAATACATTAAAAATAACAACAACAACAAAGGCATTAAATGAACATCTCTCTGGCAATGTCCCTGAATGTACTTATTTTGAAATGCAAAATATAGATTTTATATGCAAGCAGCAAACCAGTATTATTTCATGAGCGTTATCATCAGAAACCCTGTACTCTTAAAACAACAAAAGCAGCTCTCAGAAAAACCCAGACCGAGCTTCTAGCGAGGTTCTTGTTTCTCTATGATGCTGCCTTGCTACAGCTGTGATCAGGGCTGCCCCTTTCCCACTGCCATCCTCTGACAGGATGAAATCCACCTTACAATTCGGAGCAAGCTCTCTGACAGTGTCCTTTAAGATCGTGGAGAAGCTGTCATGAAAAGTGACATGTCAAGTTTAGGATACGTTTTCAACACATATCAAATGCAAATAAATATTCTGCTAATCTTTACTTACTGTGGATGTAACTTGTAAAGGGTGCCGTCCACTCCCACAGTAATCTCTAAATGATCTAGGCCACGGTTCTCTCGGATTTTGTCTACAATAGCAGCCATTCCTGCACCACAGAGCTGAGCTGCTCGGCGGGAAACGGCTCCACACACTTCCTTCACAATAATACTGTCATCACATGTGCTGTCCAAGCCCAAACTCTGCAGAATGCTCCTCACTTGCAGTAGTGCTAAACGGTCACTAAGTAAATGGAAGAAGCCACAGCATAAGTCAAATAAAGTAAATTGTGTCACATTTATTCAATAACTTCTAGTTTTTTCAAATGCCTACTAACTATTAAAGGGATAGTTCACTCAAAAATGAAATTTTGATTTTTATCTGCTTACCCCCAGGGCATCCAAGATGTATGCCAGTGGCCAATCTAATGCATGCCAGTGGGGTGTTTTTCTATGAAAGTCACTATGAAAGTAAAAAACACATAGACATACGAATCCATATTATACCCTGTGGCTTGTGGTGACACATTGATGTCTTAAGACACAGATTGATCGGTTTCTGCGAGAAACCAAACTATCTATGATCACGCCGTTAGTTTGACCTTCAGCGGATGTAATGGCATTGGGAATACTGGATGAGATTTGTCTGATATAAGGTAAAAAATACAATAAATACTGTTCGGTTTCTCGCAGAAACCGATCGTTTCGTGTCTTAAGACATCAGTGTGTTGCCACAAGCCACAGGGTTTAATATGGATTTGTGTGTCTGTGTTTTTTTACTCTCATAGTGACTAATAACTTTTATACATGTATTGAAATTAATATAAAGTAGTCGTACGCTAGCTTGTCGGATGGCGCATCACTGTCTGGCTTAAACCACCATGATGGCACAGTTTGCATTCATACAACAATGCAACAATAATAAAATAATGCATTGATATAAAAAAGGAAAATTACTTTAAATACTCAAGTACTTTTAAAAGCAAGTACTTCTGTGCTCTTATTTGGGTAAAAAAAAATGATGCTAGTGGCTAGTCTGTGTGCAATTCCACAAACCTGGAAGACCTTCTGAACATGAGCTATATAAGCTGTACGCTTTTTCTTTATAAAAGAACATAAAAGATAATAAGTAGTAGGGAGAATCAATAAATTGTAAATAATTTACTGCCATTGTGAAAATAACATGTAATCAATAAAAAAGTAACTGTAGTCTTATTTTTTGGAATTTTATAACCTATTTCAGATGACATGTAATCACTTACTACCCAGCACTGAATATATGAATAAGTTACTGAGTGCACCTTTATTATGAGATTTTGGTCAAGTTAAAAATGACAGTAGATGACCAAATATTTGGGAAGCTGAGCTCAGTCATGTGAGGCAGTCATGTGACCGAAATGTCAATGGTTAATGTACCTCTCAATCTGTGAGAGGAACTTGGTCTCAAAGATGCCTTTGGTCTTCAGTCTCTCTGTGATGCGACCACGAAACAGAAGGCCACGTTTTGTGAGATCAATGAGAATCTGCCTTACAATCTCTCCCAAATACATTCCACTAGTCATCTTTTCAAACCTGTAAATGAGAGGATAACACATTAGATAATATTTTGAAAATATCACGTCGTCAATGCTTATTTTCTTTATATAAATACTTCTTATTAATAATATTAATACAAATAATACATTATTATTTATATGTATTTTTATACAAATATAATATAAAAAAACTATAATATTTCACAAACACAGCATAACATTTTTACTTATTGCTACTTATTTTTGCTTTTAGCACTGTTCATTACAACAGGTTGCTATGCTTTGAGGAAATCTTAATAGTATACTGCCTCCATGTGGACAAATGCAGAAAACCTGCTGTTTAGGTAACCATCGGAAAATAATATCACTGCCTAAAAATGGTAATCTTTACCTTTGTTTTCCTGCATTGAGTGAGCCTCCGTCCACTTCTCGGTCATATCTGGTCCGAATGTCCTCAATATTATCATTTTCACCAAATCCACCCCACTCAGTGTTTACACACATCTGCCCTTCATCACCCTCCACAAACTCGATGTTCTTCATCTCCTCCATGTAACACACATTGCTGCCCGTTCCTGCAGAGTTAATAATCATACATGTGTTGACATGTTGCATACTGTAATGCTTCTTCTTTATGTGTGTTGATTAATCAACAGTGAGGTTGTCAGTTACCATACAGCTTTAATGAAATACCACAGAAATACCTTGGAAATACATTAAGACCTACCAGCAATAAGACCGATCTGACATTTAGGGTCCTCATATGCACATGTCATCATTGTGCCAACTGTGTCATTCACTATAGCAACGATATCAAGGTCAAATTCCTACAAAAAACAAATGAAATCATAACCACACAATAAAAACAACAGGAGCACAAAATAGTTTCCTTCAAATAAGAGGATTATTGGCCTAGTTATTTATGAAACAATATAAGCATTGAAGCCTAAATTGATGACGGTGCTTCTCTATAAGTGGATGATTGTGTGATTTCAAAAACTATTGATGTTTGCTTTCCCCTCACATTTCGTCTTTTGATGGCCTCTCTCAGCATATCCACTACATCATAGCCCTCGCAATCTGTTGCTTTGAAGCCTTTTGTCCAGCAGACCAGATCTCCCTAAACAAGTAGATGATGCAAATGGAAAGGACGATCAATTAAGAGTAGTATTCATCTTTTTGATGTAATCTGAAAGCTTTCTGTCCCTCTGTTGACAGCTACACATCTACCACTTTGATTGCTTAAAAAGTCCAAGAGATCGTAAAACGAATCCATATGAATTATTTTTTTTTACTTTTATTCACATAAACATTCATCAACCCACACATCAGTTTGATTTGACGCTTGACGTGTGAGAACCAATGAAGTTTGTTCTTGTGAATCAAGCATGTTTCGATTGAGCTTCTGTTTGATTGCCGATCAGTGTTATATGTGAATAAAAGCCTAAATTCAATCTGTTTATCATATAAAGCAATTAAGTCTCTTCAATTTTTTTAACTAAACCACTTCATATGGATTTGTTTAAGGATCTCTTTATTAACTTTTTGAAGTGTCACAGTGGTAGTTGTGTAGCTGTCATCGGAGGGACAGGAAGCTCTCAGATTTCATCAAAAAGGTCTTCATTTGTGTTTCGAAGATGAAAGAAAGTCTTATGGGTTCAGAGAAAAGTAATTATGACAGAATTAACCCTTGTTGCTGACAATTGAAGTGACCTCTGACAATTGAAGGTAGATGCTTTTTACCTTATCAATACCTGTCTGACTGCATGGGAAAGAGAAGGTGAAGCCAAGAGGCAAACGAGTGTTCTTCATCCCCATATAGTCCAAGAAATCTGAGATGCACTGGACTATGTGGTCAAACAACTGGAGGGAAAAAAAATGATCAACTTAAAATGTCTTGTGAACATTGTACTGATACATTTCTGGACCCTATAGTACATTGAATTTAAATATGTAATACTAATGAAAACCAAAATTATTGTTTTTTTTTGTTTATAGTGTTTCACCTCCTCTCCTGTACCCTGCATGATCTCCAGTGGGATGGCATAAATCTTGTTGTACATCCGGACTGAATTCCGCATACCAGTACGAATCTTAACCACCAACACACGGAAATTGGTTCCACCAAGATCCAAGGCAAGGTACTTTCCTTTTTCTGTGAAAGTAACAACATTCAATGGATAAAAAGTCAATCAACAAGACTTCAGATTTATTCTGTTTCCTGAATATACACAAAAAAGGTCTACATCCTCCCCTCAACCCTACATAGGACAAGCAGTTTGAAAAAAGAAAAGAAAAAGTATAATATAATATAGTGATAAAAATAACAATATATAGTGATAAAAATAATAATAGTGCTAACAATAAATAAATTCTAAATTCCCCAAAGATTTTATAGCATGATTGCTGTAAGTAGGCAGTTTCCTTTTACCTGTCCCATCTGGAGTCCTGTAAACATATGTGGGCAGCATTTTGACTGATGCGCTGGGATGCGACTCTTTCTTTAATCCTCGTTCCAACTCCACATGCATCTTCTTCTTCACTTCTTGGAGCTGTGTGGAGTTCAAGGCAAAGGCCGAAAGGGTATCATCAATCTCCTTACGTTGGGAAGCCAATCGCTGAGCCACTGCAGTCACCATGGCGGCACCTTTTGCGCTGCCACTTTCAGACAGCACAAAACGGACATGACAGTCTGACACCAGATGGCGGACCACCTTGTGGAGCCTCTTGGGGTACCTTTAAAATACAGATATGAGTATTAAACATTGTGGGTTTAAAAAAGCATCTTCAGGGTTTTAAGTGCAAAAGAGAGCTGACATACTGTGGATGTGTTCGGTAGACCGTCCCATCCACTCCTACAGTGGTCCGAAGGATCTTCAGCTTCTTGTTTTCTCTGATCCGTGTCAAGATGGCAGCCAAAGCGGCAGCAACCAGATTAGCTGACCTGAAGGAGACGATGGTGCAGACATGCTGGACAGCAATGCAGTCATCATCACTGGGATTAAGTCCCAGGTCTTCCAGGATCTCTTTGGTGTTCTCCAAACCCCCTTTATACCTGAAAACATCCTCAGTTAGAATAAACCGGCATTCATGGTGAATTAGGGTAGTCTTTTCAGCAGGGAAAATTCCTAATATTCTAAAATAGTCACTTAAACATGAAGATTTTTAAATAAAATTAACAATAGGTTGGCCTAGGATTCTTCATAACTACAAAAATATGTTGCTTATTTTAATCTTCCTAATATCAGTTTATATTTGAGAGCATGTCATCTTACTGTTCAATCAAGCAGATATGGTTGGTCTGGAATGTCCCCTTGGTCCTGAGAGCATCACTGATTTGGCCACGAAACAGTAGACCCTTTTTGGCCATTTTTAGCAGGATGAGTCTCACAAGCTCTCCCATGTACATCCCACTCACCATCTTTTCAAAACTGGTTACAAAGTCACAGTTACATAGCTACATAGACTATAAAACATGGTGTTATTTAGACTCATCTTTTGGGAATAATCTTTAGTAAGAATGGATATAAATCAGGGGTTCTCAAACTTTTTTACTATAAATGTCTTTCATTATTTTGCGCCTCCTCTTGTGATATAATATGATAGGCCAAATCAAACTTTGGCCCACAGGCCCTAATTTAGGCATCCCTGTGTTAAAGGACTATTATGAATCAATACCCATTAATAAGGACTTACAGCTGTTTTCCTGGATTAATTGAGGCGGCATCAATTTCACGGTCAAAACTTGTGATGAAATCATCAAGGACACCATCATCTCCAAATGCCCCCCATTCCGTATTAATACACATCCTGCCTTCATCTCCTTCCACGAGATCAATGTGTCGCATTTCCTCCATGTAACATGCATTAGTGCCAGTACCTGCAGAAACAGACTGCGGCAATAAATCAAGCTTTTAATTGTCTTTATATAAGAGGGCGCTTCCTCGCCCTTTCAAATTTTTACCGGATGCTTATAGTTCAAACACATTGTGTTTTAGACATTGAGATTTAGTAGTCTTTTATCTTACTCTTAATTTGTGTCTTTTTATTTAATTTTAAACCATCTGAGAGAAAATTGTCCAGTTCGAAAGTGTCCAGTGGGGTCTTACCTATTATAACCCCCACCTCACAGTTCTGGTCATCATATCCACAGGTCATCATGGCCCCCACCGTATCATTGACCATAGCCAGGACATCCACGTCAACATCCTACACACACACACACACACACACACACACACACACACACACACACACACACAAGAAAATGTAAACTGTGGAGAACTTCTGCTCTGCAAATTTTCACAGGGACAATCCAGTTATTTTTAATAGGAATTCACACGATTTTGGAATTTAATGTGAAGGTGATTTCCACATGCAGATTTCACAGCAGTGTCGGCAGAAGGAAAGCTGCTTGGTTTTATAGTGGCTGTGTGAGCTGTGCTTTATACATTGCTACATTATTAAAAATAGACAATGGAACTTTTTTTTTTGCTGATTGTCATGAACACCATTCACTAATACCAGCTGACTAAGTGTTATGACTTCTACTTAGAGTAGCACCAGTTTTTTATACTTTCTCAATTTGTTTATTGCAAATGCAAAATGCTATTCATACCTTAACCTTACGGATGGCTTTCCGCAATGACTGCACCACATTGGTCCCTTGAACACCTCTCACCTTGAAATTCTTTGACCATGACAGTAAGACACCCTGTCAACACAAACAATATTGGTTCATTGATAAGAAAATCCACTCAGTATCTCAATGACTTGAGAACCTTGATCAAATTAAAATGGTAATATTGCATTTTATATATGAGGTTCAGTTGTACCTCGTCTATTTTGGACTGTGCACATGGAAAAGAGAAGGTGAAGCCCAGGGGTCTTCTTTTGTGATTAATGTGATTTTTCTGCAGAAAAGACTTCAGAGATTCTGCCACATGGTCAAAAAGCTGAAAGAAAGGACAGGCATTTCAAAACATTTAATAAAAAGGTTTTAAATAAGACATTAGAATAATCTGCCCCTAATCCATGTTATTATCTACAGTGACATTGTGTAATACACATGAACAATTCTAAAAAGACTGAGAACTGACACAGTTTATTCATTTTTTTTCATCATAATCATACTGGAAACAACTTATAATCGGCAATGGATTCCTTATTGTTATGATTCAGATTTGTGAATCAGTAATCACCTCTGTTCCTCTGCCATTAAGGACCTCTTCAGGTATGGGAAACGTTTCACTTTCCATCTGGACTTTCCCCTTCCCATCTTCTGAAACTTTCACCTGTAGTACTTTAAATTTTGAACCCCCCAGATCCAGTGCCAGAAACTCACCCTTCTCTGCAGGAGAAACGTGAAAGAACAGATGTTAAGCTATCATAAACACGAACAGATTTTAATGATTTAATATTACTCAGTGGTTCTACAAATTTTCTGGTGTGAAAATGGTTTCAATAGTAACCATGACGTGGCCATGCGTCTTGTCAATCACCTGAGCCATCGGGTATTGAATAAACGTGGGTCGGGAGCATCTTAACTGCAGCCGTAGCGTTGCTCTCATTTGACAGTCCTTTTTCCATCTCCAGCCGAAACCGAGATGATATGTCCACCAGCTGTTCATCTGACAGGCGCATGCCATACAGATATCTGTCTACCTGTTGATAAAAACACTATTATATCAAACACTACAAGCTTTGAGTGCTCTTCTGTTGCCTGCCGTCATGTTTCCTTCACATTTGCTTCTTACATGCATTCAATTAAACACAATACTGGGGAATAATTGAATGAATAAAAGGGTAATAAAAAAACAAGATAAGATACTGAGAAATAAAAACATTTATTAAAAATGTTTTTAACACATTTTTAAGAAATGACAAACATTAACAAGCAAAAAATTGTACTATTATTATCAGTAATGCATGCAATTATATGACATAGTGAAAGATAATATAGGCGTGTTTTTTGAGATAAAAATTATACTGCTGTAAAATGACAGATTCAACTATCAGTGAAAAATGTGGACATACATTTATTTCCAAAGGCTTGCACATAAAGTTTTGCTTTCAAATATTTTATCCCTACGAGTATGATGTCTACATGTTGTTCTTCATGAAACTAACATTTTATTCATATATACAGTAGAATATATATGCTCACCCAAACTACATTTATTTGACCAAAAATACAGTAAAATGTAA
Organism: Pseudorasbora parva; assembly: GCF_024679245.1. NCBI lineage: Eukaryota > Metazoa > Chordata > Actinopteri > Cypriniformes > Gobionidae > Pseudorasbora > Pseudorasbora parva. The sequence continues at coordinate 17,119,540 of NC_090188.1, forward strand.
TTAAATATATGATTACAGATTAAAAGAACTGTTTTAAATTTGGGATATATTTTAAAATAGAATGTACTCCTGTGATGCAAAGCTGAATTTTCAGCATCCATTACTCCAGTCTTTAGTCACATGATCCTTCAGAAATCATTCTTGTATGCTGATTTAGTCCTCAAGAAACATTTCTGATTATTATCAACACTGAAAACAGTTGTGCTGCTTAATATTTTTGTGGTATTAGTGATCTTTTTGGACAGGATTCTTTTATGAATATAGAAAGTTCAAAGAACAGCATTTATTACAATTATGTATTCAATTAAATAATCATATTTTATTACATATAATTATATTTCTATGTATTTTTTTGACATTTGAATGGACAAAGGAAAAGCAGCCAAAAAAGTATCCAGCATCCCTAACACACAGGGAACATCCTCATAACTTTGGCTAATGTTCTGTCAAGTTTCTCTGAATAAACTCTCTTCTCTCAGTAATTTTAAAATGTTTGTTCAAAGTATCTGGTCTTTAATAATGTTCTCAAAAGGTTAGCTCAGAAACTTTATTTATACTTCGTTAATCGAGCATTCAGAAAAAATGTTTTCCTTATTTAATGGAAACATTAACAAAATGTTTTTAGAATACGTTTTTTTTTTTTTTTTTTTTTTTTAGCTGGAAAGGAACTCATTGAGTACAGCTTAAAAAGCATCATAGGATGTACCTTTGCTCCCTATAATAATTCCCATCCTTCTATTTGTCATTTTATCGCTGGAATGACTTAGTAAAGCGTAATAACGAAGAGCGAGTAGGTGTGGCTAACCTTTAACTGGAAATGTACAATAGATAACTTCATAGTAAACTATTTAAAGAATGGGTATTAAATAAAAAATAAACATAAAATATAGATAAAAAGAAGAGGCCAATGACAAATAAGCTACAATAAAATAGTCCCTTGTTTAAATTACAGCTCACAAGGTGTAAACTTTCATGGAGATGAAAATCAGTTCAATAAATGCAGATGAGGAGGTCAAGGTCCTTTTTTTCTCGTCATGCTGTCTGTTATCTGCCCACAAGTGGCATGTGTGAGAAGAGTTAATGATTCCACAGGCCTCAGTGAAATCACATTCATCATCAACACTAGACAGCTTCTGACAATACACTGATAGAGTTAGACTCTTACTGTCAGCGCAGAAAACCACAAAACAGAACATCACAGAAAGCTTAAAGTAAATAAAACTAAACTTTATCAAGGCATACAGGGCATTATTTTGTAGAAAATTTGGTTGCACCTTATTTTAAAGTATGTGCACTTACTTAAGAAAGTACTGGGTAACATGGGTTCAGGTTATGTTTAGTACCTAGTTATTACCCAGTTATTGCAATTACTATAATAAGGACATTATGTACATGGGGAAAAGGACTGTAAATAGTGATAGCGAAAATATAAAATTCTGATGGAAAGTTTGTCTAAAAACACATTTTAACAAGAGGCTTATGAACAATTACCTTCTTGATCTGATCCTCCTGGAGCTTTGAGAAGTAAAAGGACAGCAAATGGACTGCAAACATCTTGACTTCCTGTACCTCAGATAAAATGTGATTTACTTATTAAAAATCAAAATGAATTAACAGATTTAAATGGTGTATCTAAAACCCCCCTGAATCCTCAGGAGCAACTCTAGTTATGATTGAGAAACTTTTCTTCTGAGCTTTTATTTCACTAATCCAGAGCAGTGTGCCTGCTTTTCCCTCCCCTTTCACGGCTAAATAATTAATGGCTAAGCCTCGTCCGGCCCCTCTGCTCTCCAGTCTCTCCTAGCAATGTGTTTGGATTCAGTCCAAACTGCAGGAGCACCTTAAAACAATCACGAGCAAAACAATAGATCAAAAAGAGTCCTTTCTGTCCGGTTTGAGTTGAGTATGCAAACATCCTTCATAAGAAGGTGAAAGAAACGGTGAGAAAAACATGTTAAATGCCTTATCTGCAGTCACCAGGACAGAGCTGATGGGATCAATGAGAGGGCATTTCTGCCCAGATGAAATCAGGCCTTCTGGGTTTGTAACTGCAAAGTATTAAACAAAACCTAAATGTGCTGATGTTATAGCACATTCGCAAACAATATTACAGGCTTTAAAACCTAAGTAAAATATTTAAAGATTAAGATGTTGCTCAGGCGTTCAGCTAATGCGGTTACCACAGTAACAGACTGGGATTAATTGGGGCCTTTAGCAAACAAACATTTTGAACACTTCACTTCTTTGCTGAATCAGTCATCCTAAAAAAGTTAAATAATCACCTGCAATATCATACTGTTAGCTGTTCCATTTTAGTGGATGGTTACAATGGCTTAAAACAAGAAAATCAATTTGTAGTCAAAATTCATATTTGCCATAATACAATTCACAAACAGCCTACAAATGGTAGTTATATTACTTAAAGTAATAATAGTAAACAAATACAATGTTCTTTGGGAGGAGGACAATTAGATATGTTATCATTCACTATTATCTGATATAAAATTATAATTGCATGAATGCTAGTTTTAAACCAGCCAAAATTGTATATTTATATGGACAAAATCTGCTGCCATTATCCATTCTGGTGCTTTTCTGCTACAAACTGTAACCTAGAATTTCATTATTATTATTAGTGTAATTAATGCTTGTATTTTATGTTTATTGCTATTAAAACAAATTTTGTATATTTAAATCACATTCAGACAGGTCCCAAAATAAGGAAAGTGTTACCCCCCAAAACATTTAGAAAAATTATATACATCTCATCATTGATGATTCTTGGCTTGACCTGAACAATTTTCTGAGAACATAATTAAATTAAGAATATAGATAATAATTTGAAAAGAACATACATTTAATATCAATTTAACTTTTCCCTATTGGTAGAAGGATTACTAAATTAAACTTGTTAAGGTGACATGACAATTTGATTTGCACTGATTTTTTTTTTTTTTTTAACTGACCCTTACACAACCTTCAACTGTACACTGCTGACAGTAAGGTAAATGTCGCTCCATGTTCAGGCTTTAGTATTTCATTGGTCAAGTAGTTTTCCTAAAATAACATCAGACTGCAATACCATGCTAAAAATAGAAGAGGGTAAATACAAATTATTGGTTTTTCAATGACAGGTTCAATGGACTGACAGGAACTCAAGGTCATATGCAGCTTTACTTTTTTGGGTCATGGGAACCTAGAGTCTTCTTTTTCTATATTTTAAAAATAAAAATGTTCTGTGGTTAGGCAACGGAGAGCCATTAAAAATATCAATAATTTTATTGTAACATCTAAAAGTGGGTTGTGGGACAGTCTTCTTTTTCACACTTGATTTTGCATTACTATGAAAATCGCAATGTTTTATAGCAAGATAGAACATCAGCAATACAGGCATATTGTTCTCTTTGATGTTCTAAAAGTCCGTCTTACACAGTGTTAGTGTTCACTTTTTCTTTCTTTTCCCTTTATTTGTTGAAACGGCGTCATCTCCATTTTGGCTCTGCTCTCTGACCCATTCTTTCTGCAGTTGCTCTAGCAGCTCTTTTGTCAGTAGTCCATCACGCAACAACCTTGAGCTCAGTGAAGAATCCGCCGACCTGAGCTCTTTTCTTTGATTATGGGTCTTTAGCACTCGTCCCCTCCTCTGTGGCAGTGTGTCTGAATTAGGAAGTCTTGTGGAGGCCGTGGTTTCTGCAGAGGCAGATTGATTCTCTGTGGCACGGATAAGCCGTGTGATGTTCCGCACGCCAACCTGGATGATTCCATCCAGTTCCTTTTGAATCTCACGGATGAGGTTAGCATCTGGGAACATGTCCATGAAGCGATAGCTGCAAGTGGAAAGCAGTCCAAGAGGATACAAATTATGGATGACATCATTGGAATAGAGACATTTTTATATATTGCTTTCTGATTTAATTCTAGAATTCAAAATAAATATTTACAGGTGTTTGGGTTCATCTTTAGGGGGAAAAAAAGATAATACATTTATACCTGAGCCAAAGGTAAAGATCTAGCACATCATGGACAGCCTCCAGGTGAACCAAGTCCTTGATGTTTTTGGGAGGGGCCAGGGGCCAATTCATATGTCGACACACCCAGTCGAATGTCAGAGGCTCATCTCTACTGAACTGTCTGGCAAACTACAAAGGCACATGCACATTTTTTTTTACAGCATTTATTAGACATTTATAATTACACTATTATACCATTCATATTATTCAGTGTTGCTATTGTTGCAACTATTCAAAATCATTTACAGTAATTGAATTGAAGCTGAAATAAAATAAAATATAAATATTATATAAAAAACTTAAATGAGAAATACTGCCTTGGCAACTAAGCAGAATAAGTTGTAGTACTAAAATGACAAACTGAAACCTATATAGAAATATACTAAAACCAAAGGGTTACAGTTTACAATAAGGCTCCATGTATTAACCTGAACTAACAATGAACAATACTTATAAGGCATTTATTAATCTTACATTTATTAAAACATATTAAAGGTGTCATGAACTGGCTTTTAAAAATGTTTTATACCATTGTTTGAGGTCAACTAATGATGTTCGTGTGGTTTTTACATTCAAAAACATCATAACCAATAAGTAATAGGCTCTTTTTTTCCTACACTACAAATTTTCTACACTGGTTTTGAGTACCTCTCCTGAACGCGACGCATTGGAGACTTGGAAGTAAATGCCCACGGCTAGGATTGGATAAAATTAGCATTTTTAATGAGTTTAAGCTCCCCTGTCAGCCAGAATGATTCTCTCATTCACAGGGCTCGTAAACATCTTTATCGAAACAAACACAATGATTTATTTCTCATCCACCCTCGATTGATTGGACTATAATTTTATATTACACATAGCCCGATTCCAAAGTGAAATAAAGTGAACATGTCTTCCCCACGTGAGTTGGAACTTTATTTTTAATGAAGTTCAACCACACATTCCTAATATTAGGATCCGAAGGAAGCTTATGCAGCGACGGTGTTCTACCACAATCAGGAATAGCGCAATATCTTAATCTTCCTCTGCATGTTTATTGTTGTTGACCAGCTAGCACGAGCCGTTCAGCTCCATGAGTCGGTGGGCGAGGCTACTGGATAAGACACGCTGTAGAGGAGGTGTTTCGTCGCTCAATGACGTAAGAATGAAGCACACGACCGTTTGCGGAGCCTGGTGTCTATAAAAGCTTTTCTTGAACTAACAAGGAAGTTTTCAGCTCTGAAACTTAGAAGATATTCTTCTATTACCATGACCTTTTATATCTCAAAAGCTCAAGGGAAAGTTGATTTCTCAATTCATCACCCCTTTAAAATCAAAAGTTAACAAAGATTAATCTCATTAGTTAGTTAATGCATTAACCAGACTTAACTAATTGAACCTTATTGCAAAGTGTAACCCAAAACCCCCATCAAAAGCATAACAAAAATACGAATCAAACTAATACAATTTATTTAAAATAAAACCTGAAAATGTAAAAATAAAAGCCAATTCAAATTTTAAATGGTATAATAGTACATACATAATACCTAAATAACAATGCTACTATATTAATCCTATAACTTTTCTTAAAGGTGCCCTAGAATGATTTGAAACAATATGTTAAATTGTTCTCTGATATCTACATAGAGGGTATGTGGCTTATTTAAGGGCAAAAATTGTCCAGATATAGTTTTACAGGTCCATTTACAACCCTATAGCCTCGTGAGTCCTGACAGAACACAGACAGACTAAATGATACTTTAAGCAAAACATCTCAAACGGAGATTGATAAAATGCAGCTTACTTGTTTATTGGTGTTTTCAGATCAACCGCGCACGAGAAAGAGCGCGCGTTTGTGCAGTTGCCAGATTTCAGTAATTTAAATCCCCCAAACAGAGCTTTTCTGTGAAAAGAACTCGTATAATACCCAGTGATTTACTTAAACATGTCCAATCTGGCAAGCATATGCACGCAAGCTCTCTCGCGCACGGGTGATCTGAAAACAGCAATAAACAAATAAGCTGCATTTTATCAATCTCAAATTGACTATCGTTTTGACTTATATGGTGGAAAAGATGACGTTTGCTAGAAAGATTGTGTGCAAAGTATTTACTACGGTTGTATTTTGTAATACAAAATAATATAAACCTGTCATTAGACACACTATTTAGTTTTGTATGTTACTTGGAGTATCCTATTATTACTGTACTAGCATCTTGCATCATCTAGACAATGTGGTCTCTCTAAGAAACTTTCAATTTACTCAGAAATTGTTTAAACAGCTAGTCAGTAAGTGGATAAATTACTTACTGCTTCAGGAAAATAGTTGCCCCTTTCAGTTTTAGACACTGCGTGAACCTTGCTTGAAATGGGCAGAACAAACGAAGGATTTGTTGTGGTATCCGATTATAATAAACCTCAACCATGTGTCATGAGAGACGTTTTTGCTATCTTCGAGTGTCTTGTTTACCACCAGTAGATTCGGCTTGTTTGGACAGATGCAAATGTAGGGGGCGTGCATATAAATGATCCCCAACACTGACGTCATGGTTGGGTTTATGTTGAGAAGCACTTTTTTTTCTGTTGAGTTTTTGATTTACGAGATTTACATAAGAAGTAGGAGGCAATGGTGTTTGAGACTCACAGTATTTGATGTCCTGGCATGTACTGAACTGTTATTATTTCACTATGGCAAGGTTATTTCAATTTTTCATTCTAGGGTACCTTTAATTTCTAAAACTTCATGTACAAATAGAAATTAACTGCTATACACATATTGTTCATTGCTATTTTCCTGTTAGCTACTTTAATCTAATATAATTTTATTTTACCACCTTATTATATCATCAAAATTTAACCAAGTATGCCTTAAAAAAATAAAAATAAAAATAATAATATGTACTTCCAGTTAAAGAGAGTTGCTATTTCTTCAGTGTAACAGCAGCCATCTTAGTGACAGTGTTCCCTACCATTTTTCAATTATTTTTCATTAATTATGAATTATGAACTATGAATTTCAGTTGTTTGTGATTTCCAAAGATTTAAAAAAAAAAATATTCATAAAATGTCATAATAGAAGTAACTTATTATTTTATGAATTTCCATGTTTGGAAACACACACACACACACACACACACACACACACACACACACACACACACACACAGACACACACACAAAACACCATTCCCTAAAATTTCCACGTTTTCTGAAAACTTTGCAGAGACAATGCAAGCACAATTTTTTGCTTGCCTGTTCTCCTGTATTATAAGTAATTTCTAATTAAACCAAATCAACTGACTAAAAACTCGAGCACAAACTACTACATTTTATATTAATCCTCAGTAATCCGTTTTCCACTGTGAAATATTCAGGTTGAGCTTTTTTAGGCAGTTCGCTCAGATTAGTGCGCTCACCTTTAGAAAGGATGTACAAACGAAGGGCTGCTTCTTGTTGATGGGGGCCGTGCAGAACACATAGCGGGAGCGCAGATTCAGAGGGATATGCTGAATCATATCTGCCAAGAATTTGAAGTCGTCTATGTTGCAGACAAAGTAAACTCCATCCACTTGTGAGAGACTCACAAATATATCCTGTACAGAGGAGCAGAACGGAAACATAGAGTGTTTTAAATTATGATGATTAACATCATGTTGGACGGAGTGTTTTAAATTATGATGATTAACATCATGTTAGACAGAGTGTTTTACATTGTGATTAACAGTCAGTAAAATTGTTATGCAAGAACATTGAATATTTAGACCTACAATGAGGTTAGAGAGAGTCGCATGGGGAAGATGGTAGGCAAACATCTCTATCTGCTCTGCTGTGGGGTGTAATCCTGCCATCTAAAATGAGAAAATAATTAAACCTTTTTGCAAACAACAAGTTTACTTTTACAATAGATAAAACTAGCCTTACCGCAATGGGGTCAACAGGCTTCCCCAAGATCTCCTTTAAAACAGTTAAGTCATCCCTCTGCATAGTAGTGACTTCACCCTCTTTAAACACAGAGCTGAAGCGTCCGGCACGACCAGCAATCTGCAGCGCCTGTGACGTGGAAATAGTGTCTAGCTCCTTCTCCCCCTTTTCATTTACATTGGGTTTTACCAGAGAGTTAAATATGATTCTCCTAATACTCCTGAAGGAAGTACAGAATCATTATTAGTACTTCGAGTCAAAAAGTTTGAGAACCACCAATTACATTTTCAGGGTGTATATATATATATAGTGTGTGTAGTGTACATATAGTATAGTCAAAATGTAAGATAAGATTACTAGTATGAAGTTACTCACAAGTTCAAACCCATTCCAATTGCATCTGTGGCAACAAGGATTTTGCAAGGGTCATCTGGATCATTAAACTTTTTTGCTTGAGCCAACTTGGTGCCTGTTGACCAATCAAAATATTATCTTAGTTTACAGATAAAATAAAACACCAGTTATTGTGAAATATTGTGATGTAATGACAGGACAGCAATATGATATCATCTCTTTGTCTGCCATTTCCTGGAGACAAAGCCGAGATGACTGCAGAACATCTAACAATTACACTTGTATTTTCAAAATATCAGCAGATACGTTTTCTGATTGGTTAGTTCTGATTGTTAGAAGCAAGACTTATATTTTGATAGTGCGCCAGACATTTGAGGGATTGTACTGAGAACACCAGAGTAGAAAAATACTTGAATAGGATAGCGGAATCAATTGCCATCTAAACATGTCTATTTTACAGATTTCTTTTCATATTTATTTCTAATTTATTCAATATTAATATAAATATACATTTAATATATTTAATATATAGGCTGTATACTGGCCATCCTGCTCTCTAAGATATCGGTAAACCACTACTTGTAACTCATTTTTATACGGTTTCTGATTAATGATTTCATATACAGGTGTTTGCCTTTTTTCATCTTCAGACAGTCTGACCAAAAACAAACAGTTGGGTACTTTTCAACTCTTATCTAGCTCATCCACAGTTATCATCAAATCTTCTAGCTACTCTCTAACAGTGACATAGTTTGTTTTAAAACATTCATTGCATGTTTAAGGCCAAAGAACAGGGTGTCCGCGGGGTTTTAAAAAGTATTAAAAAGTGATAAATAAAAATTGTCAAATTTAAGGCCATTAAAAGTGTTAAATGTAGTCTCAGAGGTATTATTTTTTCCAAATTAGGTATTATTTTTTCAGACTATCAGATGTCCTATTCGCGTTCGCGTTTGTTTGTTTAGATATGGGCTTTAGCGTATCTGGGCACATAATCAAAGATCTTAAGTCTCCGTCTCAACGTATGTTTGATGCTGACGTCATATTCAGCGGTCATTCGGCATCATCTCAGAACACTGCGCGCTCAACAGAAGTGGCTGGCTTACGCTTTATTTTATCCTCATAAGAGCAATCTTAAATGATTTATATAAAGTCTAAAATGAACAAAAAGAGTTGTGAGAGAATGAGGCGCGATCCATAGACAGTATATAAACAGTGAGATCCGCGTGTCTGTCTGCTCTTAAAGGGACAGCAGCCAATAAAGCTTCCTGTCAGTAAAGTTAAAGAACAAAGGGAACAGAGAAAATGACTCGCTGCTCTTGACTAAATAACTTTTGTAGCTTTAATAAGGATTAACTCTTTAATTCATAGTTTATGCAGTGCAGACTACATATAACTTTGATAACTTTATTACATTTCTGTATATTTCCTAACTGTTCAGACAGGATGGGCAGGAGTAAACATGACATTTATTATGGGTTTATGTTAGCATTGTTTTAAGTTTACTTAAATTAAAAACTGTTATATTTTTGAAGCCTAATAATGAATGTAAAAAATTTATGAAAAAAAACAAATTATGTAAAAAAAATATTATGTGATTAATAATCACATATTAATTAAACAAATATTAATAATATGTGATTAATCTAGTTAAAGTTTTTAATCGATTGACAGCACTAGTTTTTAGTATTTTGTTAAATTTAACAACTTATTACAGTTATAGAAATGTAATATTTGGCTCAGGTTTTGTTGTTGGAAAAAAAGCACTAAATCATTTAATTGCTGAATTACCAGTTATTAATTGAAATCAAATGTGTATCCGTAATGCTTCTCCTTAACCAACCTTTGTGAATGTTGAGATGTATTTTACTGTGTCTGAATGATAACTTAATACAGATTTCCTCCTGCTGTCGATTCTAAATATTATTTTTTGTATGTTATATATGTCAAAATCTATGTAAATAATAGAAAGGTCAAGATTAACACTTGCAATTCAGTGTCGTGATGGTTTTAAAAATATTCTGAAGGTAGTAAAAAAGGTATTAAAAAGTAGTAAATTTAACTTAAGGATTGCTGTATATACCCTGAAGAAGAGATTACTATTATGTAGGTGCAAGCTCAGCTAAGGTGTGACCTATAGTGTCATTGTGCATGTCTTAAAGGCAAAAAGAAGAGTTTACTATTGTTAAGCAGATGCAAGTTCATGGCAAGCTCAGCTAAAGCGAGACATACAATGTAAATCACTTACTAATAAAAATATATTATAGTGGCTGGCAATTTATTTTAATTTTATTTTTTTTAAACGCTGGCGGGTAAGAGTTAATACACAGTTCAATAAACTAAAATCAGATCATAAATGTACCATGTGGACCTTACCAGGGGGCAAGCTGCCATAAATGACGGCACACTCCAGACCACGGATTTCTATCTGTCGGCTGATTGAGTAGATGTCATTTTTGCTAAAGCACACGATGCAGTCGCCAGGTTTCAGGTTATCCAATGATTCCACTGCATGATTTGCGATTGAAAAGGGGGTCAGCCTCTTATAATTATGCACCTTAGAGACAAAAAAGAGCATTAATGTCAAACCGCACCAATGGGCTCAATATCTCACAACATCAGGCAAACCATTAAAATATTTATGTTCAAGACAACAACTATATATATATAACAAAAAAAAAGTTAATACGTTCATGTTAAATACTGTATAATTTCACACAGGCAAAAAAATATTACCTTGCACTTACTGACTGCAATAACCAAGCAGTCAGTAGTCTTTCCAATAATTCCAATAAACAAGTAATCTCTCAGACTCACCTCAACCTCTTCACCAGTGGTGAACATGAGCTCAGTGATAAAGTCAACTGCTGCAGGTTCTCCACACACATGGATCTCCTCAGCACACAAACCTATTCAGAAAGAGAAACTTCAGATTTGCATCTGCATGTATCTTACCATAGATTTGACCACACACATTTAAAATTAGCATAGTCTATGAGTTTAATATTTGTAAAATTACGAACTAAAGCAAACTAAAGATTAAAATGATTAAGCACAATCCACTGAGAAAATAGTGATAAATAGTCTACAGTGGGGTTAAAAAGCCAAATGCTTTTAATTTGCATTCTTTACTCATTTTAATTTAACTTGTTTCTCCATGCTTAAATAAAATCCCAATTGATTAATAAGCTTCCAGACTTTTGAGACCCCACAATGTGTGTAAAAAGTGTTTTTGTCAACAACAAAAAAAATCAACCCACCAAGAAGAGCTCTGGTCCAAGCCCAGCCTCTGGAGGGATCTTTGATCATTTGAATCTCATCAATGACTGCCACTTCATCTAAACAAAATATTCAAACAATAATATTTTATACAGTACATTCCAAAGGCTTAAAGGTAGCTTTACAGTCAATGCATGATTAATGAACAGCCAAGTCACACACAAAAAAAACCCTATATATTTATTTGTAATTAATTATTTTTTAAATATATTTTATATTTCTTTGTATATAATGGCTCGTTTCCACCGAGTGGTGCGGTTCAGTACAGTACAGTATGATCTGGGATGAAACCCTGATCTGGCTTGCGTTTCCACTGGCAACAGTACACTTAGGCATGGTGTAGCAATCAACGTCATTCTTGCACGAAGAAGAAAGCGACACAGTAAACAACAAAGGACCACATACAGCAGATCTTGATTTTGGTTATCTGGATGTGGCTGTTTGTCACAAAAAGACGACATGCTTGGTTTGACCCAAGGCTTCAGGCAGGCAAAACTGAAGCCAAAAAAGCATGCACAAGTAACAATTCTCTGTCAATCAATCAACGTTTTACCTCCACCCTTTAGTACTGGACTACTGTGCTAGGTACCCCCAACAGAAGGGTGCCAAAAAAGTGGTATGGTATGGTATGGTTTGGAATTAGGATACCATTCACAACTTCTGACTATGGAAACAAAAAACAAAAAAATGCGTACTGTACTGAACCGTCATGCAAAGAAAAGGAGCTAGTTCAAACTATAGTCTATATCTACAGATCTATGTAGTCTCACATATACTTTATAAATCACAACTGTCTATTTTTGTTGACATGCCACCGATGAATTGCAGAGCTGGTGCAAACATATCCACATAGCTATGATCAGATGCTTTCTGAATTGCCGTTTTCTCAAACCTTTTTGGTATGTTTATTTCGTTATTGAGAGGAAAGCACAGCACATTCATCTAAACAGTCACTTTCAGCAGCGTGGGTGGCATCTGGATGTTCGTTAACAGTTTAAATTGTTGCAAAAAATATTTCACAGTTTTTTTTTACTTCTAAGCAAAGAATGAAAAAGAACTTTTCTGCAAGTATATTGGGGCCTTGAATCACGTTCAATCTCTTGAACGTTGGTTCTCAAAAGTTGCTGTTCTCTTAACAGCCACTGGTATGGCTAATAATAAGCCTTTCTGAATTTTACATATAGCCCCTTTAAGATTACTATCAACACTCAACAAGTAGTATCACATTCAAATAATCATGTTCTCCATACTCACATGGAGTTGTGACACTGCACATCTCTATCGTAGACGCAATGTGGTCAGACTGTCTTCCTTGTGGATCAACAAATATTCTCTCTTCTCCTGTCACCAGATCACATGGCACTCCCTAATGGGAAACCATACATAGCAGCTCTAACATTCATGACTAATGTGTAATTAAATTAAATAGTCTTAGGAATGAAACTCACTGCATCATTACTCTTCTCATAGATTTCATGGGCCAGTAGCTTTAGAGGTCCACAGTAGACTCCAGACTTGGCTGCAAGGTACCTCTGGATGGCATGATAGGTCTTGCCGCTGTTGGTTGGTCCAGCGTGAAAAACAATCTTTCTTTGAATAGCTCTGGCCTCTGGATACCTGTAACACACATTTTTCATGATCAAAAGATTGCATTGGTAAAAATACTAACAACTGTAATGACTGTTTTACGGTATTGTGTAAGAAAACTTTAGAAAGTGCAGATGAGAAGGTTTAAACTATTGGGAAAAATCAAAGAATGAAACTCTCAGTACCAGTTTGCTGGGACCCGCAAGTCACTGATCTTGCGTAAATCGTCCATACAGTCCAACATGGGAAAAATCTGTTTGGCATGTCTCATAAAGTAAGGGAAAATATCATCTATGTGCCCTAAAATGAGGAAAAAGAAGATTATGTAGATAGGTTCCCTTAAAACTATGAAAATTATATGGAAAAATACAGTCAGTTTACTTTCTATATACAGTAAAAAATTAAATACCATGACATTTTATGTAATATTACAGTAATATACTGTTAATTATCTTATTTAGTCAAATTGCTGTTTATTGAATTATTTTGTGTGTCACCATAGCCCCTTTCACACTGCACGTCGGACCCGCAATATTCCCGGAACATTGCCGGGTCGCCTTCTGTGTGAAAGCAACCACGTCCCGGCATTGATTACCGAATTGAACCGGGTCGGGGACCTAGAAACATTGCGGTATTCGACCCGGGACGAGCTCTGTGTGAACAAAAGCCGAAACTAATGCCGCAACGTGTACGTAGTTATCGTGCGACTCCTAGAGCTTGTTTTTTCAATATTACAACCCTGCAGTGCCAGAAGAGCTAGTTGATGTTTTAAACACAGAGAGTGTTCGTATACAAAAGAAACTAAAATTAAACAAGCAGAAATGTGCGCAAACTGGACACAAGTTGAGACCACGGAGCTCCTTACTATCTGCGCTGAACCTGAGATCGCTCGCCATTACACGTCACATCAGGATGTCACGTGTCAACTCATTCCGGGACCGTTACGGGTTGTGTGTAAAAGCGCACATATTACGGTATTTCGCTGGCAGTGTGAATGGACCAAATCTAGCGGCCCGGGAACAAATGCCGGGTCGCATTATCCGTGTATTTGCCGGAATCGCAGTGTGAAAGGGGCTCATGATGGTGTTTTGTATTTGTATGACACTGTGCACACAGACATTACAGATTTTTTTGGATATTGTCAATTCAATGTCTGAAGCAAATACTCACCAGCTCCACAGCAGATGTCACTAAGAATGATGTGCAAGTCAGCATTTAGTGAGTTCATTTCCAACACACATTTCCTAAAACTGACAAACGCTTGATGGAAGAGACGAGCTGTTGAAGAACAAACAATGACACTTTTATGATGGAACAAACAAGAATGCTTTAGACCAGGGGTGTCCAAAGTCGGTCCTGGAGGGCCACTGTCCTGCAGAGTTTAGCTCCAGCTCGCCTCAACACAGCTGCTAAAGTTTCTAATATGCGTAATAAGACCATAATTAGCTAGTACAGGTGTGTTTAATTGGTTTTGAAGCTAAACACTGCAGGACAGTGGCCCTCCAGGAGCAGGATTGGACACCCCTGCTTTAGACCAAACAAAATGCAACAGCATCCCTGGCATACTGCTGTGTGTATAGTTTTTAGATGCACATGATGTGAGCCATTATGGTTGACCAATGTTAATAAACCCATGACCCAATAATAATTATGGGGCCATGCTTCTTACCATCAAGTCCTTGGTCAGCAGCCAGTTTTTGCATCTCTTTCCTTTTGTAGAATCTGTTCAGTACTTTGAGAATTTCACCTGTAATAGATAAACAAAGATCAGATGCATTTATTTTGCAATAGTTCACAAAATGTCCAGATCTTTAAAGGGGAAGTTTAACCAAAAAATGAAAATCCTACATTTACTCACCCAAGGTGTTCCAAACTTGAATTTCTTTCTTCTGCTGAACAGAGGATATATGGGTAACTAAACATTTGATGCACCCCATTAACTTCTATTGTAGGAGGGGGGGTAAAACTATCTTCAAAATACCTTCTATTGTGTTCAGCAGAACACACAAAAACTCATACAGGTTTGGAACAACTTGAGGAGAAGTAAATGATAGAATTTTCATTTTTGGGTGATCTATTCCTTTAAGCGAGTCGTCTAGAAAAACATCAGGATGGATAATGGACTAATCCATAATGGATTCTCAATAGATCTGTAATCCGTTCACGCGATTATATAATATACTAATAACACTGACATAACATACTTTTGTCCAGCGGTTGCGTCAACTCCGCGCCGATTGCCCCATCCCAGGCTTCATCACTTTTGACGGCGAGCGGTATAAACAGTGATGTGTCCAAGGGTCTCGATGAGTTGTCTGAAGATGAATGTCTTTTGGACAATTTTTCAGACGTCCTTCTTGTTGGATGCAGTGAAGTGTTGTTTGCTACTGCAGCTGTAGAGAAGTTTGTGCTAGCACATACCCGGTATCGGATGTTGCAACGCGACAACAAGTAAATACAGCGATTTACAGACATTTTTAGCTTCCGTTAATCAAGTGCAGCTGGCTGAACAGAATAATATAAAATGCCAGCCGCACTATTCATATTATAAACTTAATGTTGATAAGTTTAGCTACAGCAACAGAGCCAGAATCTATGATGACAAGGAGGTCAAGCTCCCTCAGTGACAACGTGCAGAAGGACCGAAGAATTTGTGGTGCCCAATGTAATGCCTGTTTTGTCCCCGATCCATATTTATTCCAAGTGTTAAAATCAACATTGGAAAATGTTAAGGAAATTGATGGGATAAAATATAATGAGAATACGTTCGCTATAACATACGCAACCTTGAAGGATAATCATTTTTTTTGGAATGTGGCACAAACGGGCACCACTGGGGGGGGGGGGGCAGTAGGCACGTGGTACAAACAGTTATAAAGACTCTTGCAGTGCTACCTTTACTGTATATTAGTGCTACCGAAACTGATTCGTTTTAATGTGGTCAATTTCGTATAACTCTAACAGCAATGAATTAAGAATACAACGTGGAAGCAAACACTTAGCACTTGTTTGGTATTGTATTTGATTATAACGTGATAATTTTACTTATGAGAAAAAAAAGTCCCAAATACTATTCAAACTTGTGACAATTAATTTATAAGAAATTCCAGTCATTTCTGATTATAGGATCGTTTTGATGCAAACGGATTCTGCTATAATTCATTCAGGTCCCTTTGCAAACTTAAGTACATTTTTAAAGTAGCCTACAAACCTCTCCCGATCGGAAACCGGATGGTCGGATGAATTTCTGGCGTGTCAGAAATTCTGCTCGCCCCTCGTGTGCGAGCAGACAAGCCGCGCTCGACGGCCGGACCCAACCGCTTTGGCTTTACATCGCATGCGATCTACTCGTACAGGGAGTAGGCAACCTTGCTGAAATCGCACAGTGTATGCCCAGTTTAAGGTTTATTTAAGTTTTTCGGTAAAGACATAGTTTGGAATATGTTTTAATTCCCACTCATTAAAATACCTTATATTTTTTTAATTAAAATATAAATAAATTGTAGCTGTAAGTATAAACTCGCATTTTTATTTGACATAATAGCAGATAAACAAACTATGGCTGGATATGTACAATTTTTCAAGATGTACAAATGACTTCGTTCTCAAAACACTCAAGTCATCTTAATGTTTTTCACTTTGGGGCACTCAATAGTTTTGTACACATTTCCATTTGTAATGTAGTGTGAAATTTAAAATCAAAGCAGTAGGGAAATAATACATTTAATTTGTTTAAAGTGAAATCATAAACTGTTTTGACATAATAGTTCAAATAAACATTTACTCCACAAACCACATAAAATATACAAGAATACATTTGCGACAGTGAAAAAAAAAGTGTTAACATCCTTTTGTTAGAAAGCCTTAAAGCAGGACGACATGCAAAACAATCCCATTATTTGTCTTGGTTGTCTAACAATTTAGACAATATGAAATGTAATTGCAGCAGAGATGATATTTAGCAGTGTATAGCGATTAATCATCTCAGAAAGCTCATTAGGAAGTATTTACTACTAAGACAGTGTGTTCAAAAAAGGGCTAACAAGATGAATACATGTGCCCAATATAATTACACAAACTGCCCTAGTTTTATAAAGCTTCTAGACCAAAGCCACTTTAAATATTTTATATATAGACATACTTTTTATTTCAAGGAATATTTAAGAAACAAAGAAACAAAAAAAGAAGATTCTAAATAAGTTAAATAGAAATGCTAAAGTGGATTGCAAATACAGTGTGGCCTGGGTGCCATTCCATTTCTTGACCTTTTTTTTAAAATGACCCCATAGCTTTTTTTTTTAATTAAATGTTCCGATTCACCAGCTAGCATGCATGATGAAGCTCTTTAAAATGTGTTTATGTCTATGTTTCTGCTCTATTATTTGGAACATAGAGGTGTACAGTGAGTGCACTTTTAAAAACATTTCTCCATCTAGGGAGGCGTGCAACCTTGAAGATGTGCTATATTACTTAAATGACCGTTACCAGTGCTTTCTACAAAGTGTCCTTGTATACTAACAGATTGCTTGTTGTGGACAGCAGGGAGGGCAGAGCCAATGCAGGCACCATTTTTCACCATAAGCTGTGAGGGGTGACCATGTGAACAGCGAACTGCATGTATGTTCAGTGGAAGTTGTTCTCCTCTCCTGCGCCTGGTCACTGAGAGGCACGCGTTTCCCCGGCTGGTTGCTCTCCAAACCCCGCTCACATTTCCGGCTGCTCAGCAGAGAGACTCGGCCGAGGCTCAGGTGACTCGTAGCGCTGGTGGAAGTTCCGTTTCCGCATTTTCTCTGGTGCCTTCCTCCACAAAACTATTTCCTACAAAAAAGGACAAATAATTATGTCACACTGCTTATTTACTTTATTGATATATATATTGCATGACAAATGAGACACAAAGTAAAAATGTATACAATAAGCATTGTCACTTGGGACATTCAAAAGGAACAATTATTTATAGCTACATTTAGTTACAACTGCAGTTTCATACCTGCTGTTTGAAGTATCTCCTATCTTCCTCATCCACAAGCACCAAGTTCAAAAAGTACCTCACAGAGAACTTCTTGTTTACATCTCTCATTGTGGGTGTGAGGTCATAACCAGCCAGAAAAAGGCGAATGGGAATTGATTCACCTGGAAATTAATGTAAAGCCCAGTAGGGGAACAAAAGTCGTTTTAGGAATAAAGAAACTGGCAATATCAACATAATACTATCTTCAATTATAGCACATCAAATGAAGTGTGAGCAGGCTGTACAAATAATTTATAAATCAAAAGTAAACTGTAGCCTTGTTATTGAACTGAATGTGACAATTTATGCATGAAAGGTTAAACGAATAGTTAGAAATTTGTTCTGCTTTTGTTTCAGTCATGAAACAAGCAGAACAAATTTCTAACCATTCATTTAACCTTTCATGCAAATATCATAGAGCATGAGGCCGGTGGGGCTAAATAGGAAGATACATTTCTAGCACTGACTGATTTAAAATCAGAATTTTGGCTACCCCCAAAATGGGTCATACCATTTACATTACCTGAGCAGTTGAACCATGCTCATTCATAACATGCATTTATTGCATTGATGAAGAACAATGTATTTAAAATGCATATACACAGTTCAGTTAAATCACATTTGCCCTCTTTAATGCTGTTAATCTAAATTTTGAGATCAGGCATAACATTATGACATTCCTAATATTGTTTTGGTCCCCTTTTGCAGCCAAAACAGCCCTGACCCATTGAGGTATGGAATCCACTAAACCCCTGAAGGTGTGCTGTAGTATCTGGCACCAAGATATTAGCAGCAGATCCTTTAAGTCCTGTAAGTTGCAAGGTGTGGCCTCCATGGATCGGATCTGTTTGTTCAACACATCCAATAGAATCTTGACTGGATTGAGATCTGGGGAATTTGGAGGCCAAGTCAACACCTCAAACTACTATTATTTTTTTGCTTTGTGGCAGGGCGCATTATCCAGCTGAAAGAGGCCACATCCTCCAGGGAATACGGTAGAGGTCGACCGATACTGGATTGTACCAATACAGATAGCTAGGTTGGACCTCGCTTGCCGATAACCGATTAATCGACCGATAGTTTTTAAAAAGATACTAGATTAAAATATAATAATAATATATAAAATAACAGGTAAAAAAGCAGCGCTGAACTTTATTACAAGAAATTAAAAAAAGTACTGAACCTTGAAAACATTAAAATTAATTTAACAGAAAAAAAAAATTCTACAGAAAATAACTAACATTTAAATATTACAAATAAATGTTTCTTAAGCTATAACCTAGAAACATGTATGTAAATGTCAGGTAACAGACTGCAAATCCCATTTGTTAACAATGATGTGTTTATTTAGCTAGCTTACATGAACTAAATGCATTATGTAATGTACATTTTACAGCATGTAATAATATTCAATCAATACAATTCTACCTTAATCATTCATGTTAGATCATAGTGCATAAAGGTTAACATATAAAACTAACAGGTCCAGTACTGATGCTCATGTGCTTGCACTGTTGGTGCTTTTGGCGGTGGACGGGGCAGCATGGGCACCCTGACTGGTCTGCAGCTATGCAGTCCCATACACAACAAACTGCAATGCAGAGTGTATTCTTCTGACACATTTCTTTCAGGACCAGTATTAATTTTTTGAGCTACAGTAGCTCATCTGTTTGATCAGACCACTTGGGCCAGCCTTCACTCCACACTAGGGCTGTTAAAGTTGCTCAAAAATGACGTTCGAATATTCCCTCTAAAACAAACACGAATATTCGAACTATTCGAACATCTGGGTGCGCATTTTGTCAATGATGCGCATTACGTCAATAACAGGACAAATTAATACAAAGAGACATTAACTACTTGTACAGTTTGTCAATTTAAGTTTAAACATATTTGACAACAAAAACAAGTAGATTGTTATTATAAATTATATAATTATTATTATATATAATTACATATAAATTAACGAATGGCCAAGACGGCAGAGCGCAGACCTCTCTCTCTCACTGCGGATAACGGTTTAAAGTTAAATGAACAAACTTTGAGTGCTGATCAAGAGTTTTGTGCAAGCAATTTAAGGTCGCGAGACTCACGACTCTTGTCCCAAATATAGCAGGCTTCATTCAGTGAGTGAAGCAAATATTATTAATATTAATTGAAGTTTTACAGCATATTGAGCGCTCCGAGCGAGCTGTGGTGTGCTAAACACGGAGCTTTTCCTTGACAAGGTAAATAATCACACCTGTGCAAGCAGTGCATTTATCCTTTATTCATATCTCTTCAGTCAGTACAGTAGCCTACACTTTAGTAATGTTTCTGTTTAACGTTAAATAAAATGAGGCATGGTATGCTAACTCTGTCTTACATAACGTTAGCTTGCATATAACTATCTCGCGGCTCAACAATTTGACCTCCTACCGACCAAAATCCAACGTACATCCAGACATGGCTTTTTAGATTATGGTGTTAAAATCTCTTTCTCTGCTGCAGTCGAGTTGGGCTCTGCACTTCCTGCCATCTTCACTGCAAGACGCGTCCACTTTTAGCAGTGACAGTGCGACTCCTGTGACCTGTCCCTGAACCCTCAGGCGTGTGCTCACTCTCAAAGCAGACAGCCTTCTACTAAGGCGGCGGGGGATTTTTTTCTGCTTTTTTAAAATTTTAATTAGAATATTAATTTTCACCTTCGAAATTAGTTTTTTAAAAACTATTCGAATATATATTCAAATTTAGAATATTCGTTGACAGCCCTACTCCACATTTGCATCAATGAGCCTCTTGGCTGCCCATGACCCTCTGTTTATATAAACAGACCACTGCAGACTGGGAACACCCCACAAGAGCTGCAGTTTTGGAGATGCTTTGACCCAGTTGTCTAGCCATCACAATTTGGCCCTTGCTTAAACTCGCATCAACTTTGAGGACAAAATGTTAACATGCTGCCTAATATATCCCACCCACTAACAGTGGCAGTGATGAACTCTCTCCCCCCACCCCCAACTCTCTGACCCCCTGAAGGCTATTGTGTAAAATGTATACAGAAAATTAAGTAAAGCTGCTCACCCTTGACTGGTGCTCCATCCATAATCTCATATTTGGCCACAGTCTCGGTCTCAGTAGTTGTGCTCGGCCCTAGAGAGGCATGTCACATGACGCACTTCATAATAAATAAATAAAATGGAAATGAAGCTGGACTACAGTAAAGGTTCTTAAATGATCAATGACTGTTTTTAAATAAATAAAAAATTATATTCTTTCATATAAGAATATAATCCTTCATGAATCATATACGTGTATGAAATCGAACATAAAAAGAGATTTACCAATTCCTGTCATTTCTTTCTTGATCAACTGAAGCTCCATGTGTTGGATTTTAATTCGTACAAGTAAGAAGTAGATTTTACCCACAATTACATCTTTGAGGTGATACCTGAAAGACAAGAAGACTTCTGTTAGCTCAAAATCAGTTTGACTTGTACATTTAAGCCACTGAATCCATAAATACCTAGAATTACTCAGCAGCTCAGAAACTAAGACTGAATCAATGGCAAAGTTAAGTGCACTTACTTGGACTTATTGTATTCAAACTCTATATGCAAGCAGTCTTCAATGCCCACTTCCATTTTGATAGAGTTGTTGACATCAGGGTAGGTGGCCAGCTGATGGACAATGAGGTCATACTCCTTTACCAAATCAGACAGCCTCCTCACAATTGTAACTTTAAGGAAATACCTGCATTAAAAGCAAATGACTTTTAAGTTAAAATAAATGCCAGATAAATGTTTAAAGTATAACGTGTCTTACTAGAATGGCCATAGTAGTCATTTCTACTAGACTGCACCAAATGTATTTTTTTGTCAAGTCATATTTACATTCAAAGCTTCTGCTGAGGTTTTAGAATTAAGCTTAATATGTCTTATTTTATGAAAGCATCACTGTCATAGCTATTAGACCGTGCCCAAAGGTGCGCGCCTCACTTTGTGTGTGGCAAGCGGAGTGCAAACAGCACTGCAGTTTGCAGCTCTTTCACAGAAGTGAAAATGTTGTATTTGAAAGTCTAAATGCCAACAAATATGGATTAAAGAAGAATATTTTGTTATATAAAAATGTTATGTTAATTATTAGATCTATTTATTTTTTCAATACATTTTGACTTTTGGACTTTTTTTGAAAGTTTGGATCACACGAATAGAAAACCATCATATGCAGCCTCCATCAAGGCTCTGAAGCAAGGCTAAAACTTCTGCGTCAGACAATCTCTTTCTTGCTGACATTTCCACAGTAAAGCTACATTTTATCTTTGCAATAACATATAAAAACAACTAGAAAGTTGCTAGGCATCAGTGACCCACATCTTCACTGGCGGGGAAAACTTGAAAACTCTGAAATATGTGGCATACGCATAGCCTAGAAATCTAGACGCACCCTAGCGGCAGCAAATCTAATCTGCCCGTGAGTGTCATCTAGAAATTCTCAATTAACTTCTGAGCTGTAAACGCCAAACTCTGGTCGCGCCAATTACATCGTGTATAGAGTCGGTGGGCGGGGCTTAATATAATGACGGCCGAGTTGCGCGTGCTTCTAGTAAACACAGAAACTGGCGAAAGGTGGTCTTTCGAATCAGCTTTGACCGCGACTTGGAGTTAAGCTTTTGTCTGAGAAAATAACGGCACTGAAGTCATTCTTAAGAAGGGAAGATGTGTTCTAGTTTTGCCGACCGGATACGTCAAAAGTTTAATCTGTCAACGAGCTCTGCTTCACCTTCGTTGCTCTGGTTGGTTGTAGCGATATCCAATTACGTGCATGCCTTGCAGAGGGAGTTTGAAAGACAACCGTTTATCCCATCCCTCAGATTGAGCCCTGTCTATGGGGAGTTTCCAGACCAAACATCTTGATGTGGGTCTGGCTTGTCAGGCTAGCATACACCGTCTGTAATGTGTACGGTCAATTTGACCATTATGGCCATTCTAGGTAGAATCTCTTTTGTAATTTTAATAAGACAACAATATTAGAAGAAAATATACACATTTGGGAAAAGGCATGGTACCATACGGGTTTCATTTGAACAGTTATTACACAAAATTTTAAAAACAGTCAAAATTACTGCCTTGGTAGTTTCTAGTGGTAAACCAGCATAAGACAAGTATTGTCATTTTTAACATCTCAGTGTTTGTTCCCGTTTTTGTCCAAAACTAGTCACGATGCTCCCAAACACAAAAAACTTCAACAGTGTTCACTAACCTCAGTCGCACATTCGCTCCAACATAGGACTCGTATGGCTTTTCCACCTGCATAAACTCAAAGTCATAGCTGCGGTTCTGTGTCAACTCCCCAGGCAGAGCAAGCTCCTTCACAAGGTTTACAAATTCATGAGTATTGCTTTTATCACTGAAGAGCTCTGCATGAGGGGAAAAAATGACAAGCTCTTATGTAGTGGCTGGTGTGCTTTTTTTTGTACAGTGCATCAGCAATCTTTTGATCGTTGCTACCATCAGTATCACTAATAATACCTACAAATAAAATAACTAGGGCACCATAACAGATTGCCCCCTTCACAGAAAATGTGTAGAGCAGTCTAGCTCCCTTTCCATGTGACAACCACATGCTCTCCTAAGCTCTCAGCATACTAAAACAGCCATACTGAAGACTGTTTACTGCATGAATGCCTTGAGAAAGAGAATAACCGAATGCAGTGCGTGTGTGAAACGTACCGATTTGTCCAACAAACTCAATGCGGATTCCCTGATGTTCAAGCCTTTTGCTTGTTTGTTTCACATTGATATTTACCTTGGGGTGACAGAAGACAACATGCATCACTTGTCTTGCAAAATAAAGAGACTTGAAGAAATGAGAATTTACTCACTCACCTTTCCTGAAACTGATTCCCCATCATAAAACATATAATGCTTCTCCAATTTCCCCTCCTCAGTCTTCAGCTCTGCTGTTTTTCTGCTTTCAGCATCGTTCAGAATGACATCGATTTCACACACAGGACCAAAAAGACCTCCAAGGAAACTCTGGAAGAAATATATGATCTCATTATTTTGTTTCAATTGACTGTTATCCAGGTAGTGACAGATCTATTCTTTATTGTGATGAACATCCGAGTAAAACTAATTATCAGAGCCAAGGGAAGAAGAACAAAAAGTAGGATAGGGACTCAATTTCCAAATCTTGTAGGTTTTTTTTATTTTATGGAATATTTAATTTTCATTTCATGTCACCTTTAATACTTTTCACAGTCTTTGTTTAATGTCATAATTATTATTATTTTATTTATTTTTAAGTTTAAACCCGTTTGAAATGCCCCAATTTTTGCAGGTTGCAAAAAATAAGGAATTTCAGACATTTTTACCCAATTTGAGTTGTGTCAGGAAGAAACTGTTCATCGGTAATAGTATGATTAGAAAAAGTAAAATTATGATCTCTCGAATGAACAATTTGACATGACAAGTAGTCCTACTAGTTTGTCAATTAAGATAAGACACAAAGTAAAAAAAGTTCAAAATTAAAGTAAAAAAAATGTATCATACAAAAAATGGTTTAATACAAATATGATAACATCTATAGATATAGATAAACATCTATAGATAGACAAACAACACTCCCAATGCAAGGAAATGCTGACGCAGTGCGAAACATTTAACCATCATGTGCGTTGTTCAATATCCATACGGATCCAGAAAGAAAGGACTGTAGAAAGAAGCTTTTAACAGCGTGTGTAAAATAAAATAAAAACAGTTTACTTTTGCTGGAAAACAAAACAAACTCGGTATCTAGATTGAATTCAACCTTCAGCTGTATAGCTGTTTTTAAAGGTCCTGTAGGATATACGCCGTTTTAAGTTTCTTAAACAAGCCCAACACGTACCGATTCTCCACGAGAACCAATTTGCAAGGATACAAGAGTCCATTTGTTGTGTTTTATAAGTGTTTAATCGCTGACTGATAATGACCAGCCTCCCCGCCCAATCCTTCACGACTTCCATGGCCTACTTAAGGCTGGATAAACTGCAAACATGTTTGCCAGGATTGGGGGCTTTTATTCCAGAGTGAATAATGCAAGTGTGTAGTGAGTTGAAGAATTTCACCCATTAAATGCAGTCTGATTTAACGCTCACCATTTCAGCTCCGTAGCTTTAGCTTGAACACAGTCCTCCTCAGTACAACTTCCGCTGGATCCCTGTTCCTCTGAGCTGAAGGGACTGGGACCGACAGGAACACAAAGCGAATGAGCGGTGAAACTTTAAGAGAAAGGCGACTACTGAATTTCAAAATAAAAGTTTTACCTTAAAATTTATAAACTACTTTTTTAACCAGTGTTGATAATATATATATTTTTCTCTTGTCATGCATTCATGCATGCATTCATTTACGTTTATGATTACTTTATTTTGATCATATAAAGTGTCATCACATTTGTTTAATAGCTTTTGGTAGGTAGATTTTAAATACAAAGTTGATTATTATCATTATTAAATTTAACATACTTTGTAAATTTAGTTTAGATATTTATTGTTAGAATATTAAAATTAATCGTGTTTATATCTTTTGAAATCTCAAATTTTGGTAATAGGTTGCACAAATGGCAAACATTCTATAAAATTGAGCCTAAAAGCAAACAAAAATAAAAATTGGTTTATTTTTTTTTTAAGGGTTTCAGGTTTTTTTTGTACCCTATTTGTGTAAAGTATTTTTTTTATAACAATTAATAACATTTTCTCCTGGCTAAAACAATTATGTGACAATTTGGATTGCCATATTTTGCAGTTGTGCCTTTTTCATGAATTGTTAAAATATATATTAACAATTCATGAATATATATATATATATATATATATATATATATATATATATATATATATATATATATATATATATATATATATATATTTAACAATTATATATATATATATATATCAATACAATTCTACAATTCTATATATATATATATATTTACCCTATATGGTAACACTTTACTTGAAGGGGTGTGCATAAGACTTACATGACACCTTCATAATCATGACATGACACGTGTCATGAATATGAAGGAGTTAATGACAACTGTCATTAAGTGTCATTCGCTTAATTATGTCATTTTTAATGCAATGATGAAATTTCGGAGTTGTCTTTGTTATGACATCTTGACATATCGTGACATTACCAAGATTTTTAATAACAGCATCATTAATATTTTTCAGTTCATAATGTTTTATTTTATTTTTTAAGTTTCCTCCACCAGCTTCAACAGAAGGTTAGATAATAGCCTAGACAATTTCAAATATCTTAAAAATATGAAAAGGAGTTTGAGAAATAAAATCAATCATTTAATTTTTAAGACCTGCCCTCTCACAGAACTGACTCTTAAAAACACAAGGCATGAATTTATACACAGGTGACCAGCACCAATTAACGCAAAAAGGGGAAAACACGTACACAAATAATGGCCATTACACAAAATAAACATATATATATATATATATATATATATATATATATATATATATATATATATATATATATATATACGTGTGTGTGTGTGTGTGTGTGTGTTTGTGTGTGTGTGTGTTTATTTTGTGTAATGGCCATTATTTGTGTACGTGTTTTCCCCTTTTTGCGTTAATTGGTCATATACACACATAAACAAACACAAAAAAATAACACTTTGTCAAATGACTTCACTTTATAAATTATCTTCCGATGTATAAAAATAAGAGGAATAGTCTTTAGAGCCCCACCCCGGGCTGAACAAGGAATTTTTGCGACTAGAGCCTAGGCCGGAACATTATATATAGGGCCAACGTTTCCGCCCGAACCCCTTTTGACGGTGCACCAGTACACGGGACTCCGCCATAACAAACCATAGTAACAAACAGACAAACAAAGAAATGGTAAGAATAAACTCAAACTATTCGTTAAAGAGTGAGCGAAAGTTTAAATAAAGTATATTAAACCCAAAATAACGTTGTTGTGAATTGTTTTTACTTACTAAAGTAAAAACTAAACTAAATTGACATTAAACACCTAAACAAACTAACCTGACTGAGGCTCTGCCAACAACTGTTACAGCGTAAGTTACACATTACCAGTGGTGCCACCATAGACATCATCATATGGGTGTATATGTCTATGCCATATCATTTTGAGTTATATTAATAGTTTTTAATGACTGTACGATTTCCTCTATGATGCCATATTTCAGGTCAAGCTAAATATTCATGACACTGTTATAAAATAATTTGACAGAGTATTGACACTTAATGACATGTTAATGACAAATTCAACTTGTACCACTGTAGTTTAGGTCAAGAAATATATTCATGACAATGTTATGAAATAATTTGACACAGTATTGACACTTAATGACATGTTAATGACAAATTCAACTTGTACCACTGTAGTTTAGGTCAAGAAATATATTCATGACAATGTTATGAAATAATTTGACACAGTATTGACACTTAATGACATGTTAATGACAAATTCAACTTGTACCACTGTAGTTTAGGTCAAGAAATATATTCATGACAATGATATAAAATAATTTGACAGAGTATTGACACTTAATGACATGTAAATGACAAATTAAATTTATAAAAAAATCATGACATTATAATAGCCTAATGACAGCCAACGTCAAAACCAACCACATGACAGTTTAATAATAATATATTTTATTTATACCGCACTTTTCATTCCGAAGAATCTCAAAGTGCAACAAAGGGAAAAAAATAACAATACATGAATAACAAGTAAAAATTACATCTCAACATCATGCCGGACGCTGATGACGCTAGCCTGGTGCAAACTTCAGCCACCATGCAGTTTAAGCCCGAGGGAGACCACCAGTGAGCAGCCAACACCCAGAAGACAGAGCAGCCGCAGCGAGCAACATCAAATGTCCTTCAAACCAAAACCATCCACAAATTCAAACAAAAACAGAAGAGAAGCGGTGAAAAAACGGCAAACAACGTCCTCTCAGTGGCTGCCAGCAATCAGCAACAGTCCCAATTGTAGCTCTGACTGTTAGACTAGTCACAAACATAAGAAAATCAAATCTAAATTTAATAGTAAAGTTAACATGATTTGTGGGTGGAGAAGCGGCGAACAGACAACGCCAGCGTCCTCTCCCCCACGTTGCCTAGCAACTAATGTAATGTAAACCCAAAAAGCTAAGTAGTTTCTTAAATTTGATAATTAATCTGCTATGTCATTTCATGTCTGTTTATGACAGTTTATGTTGTCTTGGTAATGTCAAGTTGTCATGACAAAGACACTGACAGGTTATGATGTATTGGTTTATGTCAAGTTGTCATAACAAAGACAACTCCGAAATGTCATCATTGCATTAAAAATGACATAATTAAGCGAATGACACTTAATGACAGTTGTTATAAACATGCATAAAAACTCCTTCATGTTCATGACACGTGTCATGTCATGATTATAAAGGTGTCATGTCAGTCTTATGCACACCCCTTCAAGTAAAGTGTTACCGAATAGACTCGAGTGGGAGATAGCCTTGTGGAAATGCCCTGTCACACAATTTTAAGGTGTTTGTCATTTTTTTTTACAGAAATAATCCTACACTAAGCAACCTATTTTCTCAGACTATGTTGCAAAGAAATATTTAAAAACATGAGTTTCTTTCTTCTATAAGTTATACTTAAACTTAAATGAAATGTTATATATATATATATATATATATATATATATATATATATATATATATATATATATATATATATATATATATATATTCTGAATTGTATTAGCTAAAATCTAAACATTTGAAAGTAATTCTGAAGAGATTTACCCTAACTGAGTGAGTTTTGAACTTTCCTGGGAAGCTGAAGACCATTGTTACACAACGGATGAAAGTGGCACAACACAAATAGGCCGTCTATTCAAATTCAGTGATGGTCAGGGGTGAACAAAAGGCCAGCACTAACATTAAAAGAGCTCTTTGGCTGAAACTGGAGAAACTGTGGAGATATCGATCTCTTCTTGAGAGAGTGGCCACCACTTTTTGATAAGGTTTCACATTGTGACATCTGGAGTTTGATAGAAACCATGTGCAGCTTAAAAATTCAAGCCTCGAAACAAACTGAAAATTCTCACATACATATATTCAATGAGTTTGCTGCTAAAAAAGGCACATTACAGTATTATTACAGTAAATTATTTTTTAAAAATTCATTTTGGCATCATTGATGTTTTTGAAAAACTATTTAGTGTTTAACCTGGAAAAAATGTGTCAATGTGTTGAACTGTAACTGGAACAAATGGGTGTAAATAGTTTCTGAAGGTAGTGTGTCATCTTGACCACATTTGCACCTTTTGCATTGACCCATTTTCCTCTTTGTCTCCATCATTTTAATGTTGCTGTAAATACAGAACTATTATAAATTGTATGTCTTTTTCACTTGACACTGAGAAACAGGTCATGAGATGTTAGTCCGGAAACACAACAAGATATAGTCAGCCAAAGTGTGATAATACACTTCTGGTAAAACAGGAAGCCTGAATGGCTGACTTCATCTCATATCTAGAGTATTTGTTGAATACAGTTCATTATCCCCTTTGCTGGTTTGAAGTGTTCAAAATAAGACACTAAAATAGTCTTTTATATAAGTTTTATATATGTTTTTTTAACAGATGTTTAGAATATTTTACAAATACAATAATGGCAAAAAAAGAAGAAGAAAATAAATGTTTAAAAAATGTACTCCTTGCTCTCCAAAACCTTTATTTAAATTGCCCCTGTTGAATCTAATACTATTTCCATTCCAAATTCCAGATCATAGGTCACACTTTGAGTAAATAAAATAATATACAATTTTCAAGGATGAAAAGCAAATAAAATAGATCCTTACAATGAAAACTGAAATACAATTACTATTTGCAGAGCATGGTGCAGTTTATGAATATATATATTAATTACATCTGTGACCAAAAAAAAGCAGTATCCTGTATGTTTCACATTGTACAAAAGAAAACAGAAAAAGCACGAGATATAATGCAGGGCTTTATGCAATAATGTAGTCGTCTTTCAAATCCTGTGTAGAAAGCTGAGCTGTTTTCCGAGGTGTGACATATTCACTGTAATCAACGTCTCCACTTGACTCCATCCAAGTCGAAGCTTCCTCTTCATTATTGTAGACTTCCTGCACTGGACCGTCCGCCATCCAAGGGTCCAGGGAGCCTGAGTTACCTGAACCCTCTCCTGACTGCTCCTCAACATTAGGAGTGACTTCCTCTGTGCTAACTCTGTTGAAAACAAAAACACAAAAGTAATTCAGGAGCGCTCCAACATCCTCTAAGCCCTTCCTGTAATTTTATTGAGAACATAAGGGGCTGGTTTCTTAATGAACACTTTTTTTCCTTTTCAGCTTTCTTTAGTGCTGTTTGAGCATTAAAAAAAAGGGTTCCAAGCAAAGTTCAAAGTACAAAGTCCACTCCAAAGGGAGTTATTCTCTATATCAGTATACACGGTTTCTGACCAATTGTAGCCTTGAGTTTTCATCACAGTTTTCTCATCTTAATGATTCCCAAGAAATATGCAAAAAAGGGGAAGAGGGCTGGTTGAGTTGCATTAGGAGTATGTTGAAACTTGCGGGTATGGTAAAGTGTGGCATTTCTATAACACATGAAGCGGTTAACCAATAAAAACACACCCAGAGCACACTGAGCTTGTCAGGAGGAGGGGCTTCATAGTGACCAGAACTAAACAGAGTATTACAGACAGACTGGGAAAAGAGGTGATGTGGTTTTTCAACATTCTAGCATATAAAACTCTTCTAGACCCAAAAACACAATCAAGACTTTGTAAAAGGGCATAACGTAGCCTCTTTAACCATCCCACTGACCTACCCACTAGAGGTACTGCACTGTAAATTTTAGCTGCATCAAGCGGTAAGGTTGCGAACCACCCACCGCTCACCCCTCCCTTTTCGAAGCACATAGAGAAGCTACGGTGGCCGACATAGGACAAAGATTGATTTTGGCGTCTGAGACAGCAGAGAGTAACGAGCTCTCTGTAGGGCCATTTGTCCGCTTAGGGCTACTGTAGAAACATGGTGACTTCACTTTAAGCAGACCCATGGTGTATTTACATAGAAATAACTTAATTTTAAGTTAATAAAAACAAAAAGGTTCATTATCTAAGGTTTT
Source organism: Pseudorasbora parva (assembly GCF_024679245.1). Taxonomy (NCBI): domain Eukaryota; kingdom Metazoa; phylum Chordata; class Actinopteri; order Cypriniformes; family Gobionidae; genus Pseudorasbora; species Pseudorasbora parva. The sequence goes on from NC_090188.1 coordinate 17,150,850, forward strand.
TATACTCCACTGAAAACATAGTTATGCATTATATTATATTGGATTTCTGTCAATAGATCCTCATAAATACTACACATTGCACCTTTAAGTCAACATAAAACAGAAGTTGCAATAGAGTTGTCTTCCCAATTGTGACGTATATTCAAGTGAAATGTCTTCTCAAACAAGAAAAAATGTACGCTTTGACTTTATTTTATCCATCGAGAATATTTTGGATGGAAGACTGTGGTTTGCTATTGCTGTGATCTCATGTGAATGAAAGGTTGTTACGTCCTCGCACTAGTACACGCCGTCAAAGCAGAGAAGACATGGTGTTGCAAGAGGGAGGGGACATTTTTTTGATTAAAGTTTATGGGGGTAGATAAATGTTTTAAAAACCATGATGTGTTCAGATAAATCATTTAAATACACACACACACACACACACACACACACACACACACACACACACACACACACACACACACACATTTTTGCCCACATGCCCATTTTTATTCCATGGTGACTGGGTCTCAAAATGTTCTTTTTTGTCTTCTTTTTCTAGTGTGTGTAAGACAGATATTGTGTTTCTAAAGTATGTGTAAGGAGGATATTGTGAACTATAACAATTAAACCTAACAGTGAATGAATAATAGGAGCATTACTGAACAATATGCTATACTTATTCAACATTTATTTATCTCGTTGTTAAGCTATGTTTTCAGGCTATGAAGATTGTGAAAAATTGGAAGGAGATGCCGTGACGTCAATATGGTTGATATGCGTGGAAGGAAGTGATTCAGCATGAGAAATGCTGAGTAGAAAAAAATACAATCTAAGGATAGTTTGATCTAAGTAATTAAATATATAGACATTGATATCAATAAGACTATATTCTCATACTGTTTAATTGGCAGAATCAGAACATACAAAAACATTTGACACTTTATCTAGTGCCTTTTCCACTTATAAAACACACAACAATTACGTTCAAGCATAATGAGCACTAAAATGTATATATATATATATATATATATATATATATTTCTGTGAAAAGACCGTATAATCTACTTTCAGCAGAAATAATCTACACTGCCAGGAAAAAGATAACAGATTTGAATCATGTGGTGAAACTTCACTTTCAATATGACTCTGGAAATGCCCCTGACGTTGAACAACTTCAGCATATATTCGTGAAAATGATTTTTTTCAGTAAAACTATTTGCATTTCTTTCATTTCTTATCCCTTATATAACGTATATATGATACATACTATCTCAGGAAGCCATCAGTACTTCCTGTAGGTAGTAAAAAAGGCCTCTTATAATACTTTCTGTTTTACAGAACCCTTTGTTTAAATGCTTTATATTAAAACCTTGCTTGCTTGTATGTATTCAGCAACCTTATATATGGTCCGTGAAGGATTTCTGTGAAAGCTTTAGAGCTAACTGTAATAGCTTCCTCTTGCAGATAGTATTGAATTTATTGATGGATGAGTACACTGCAACACAACTCCAGTGTTCCCATTGTTAATAATGATTATTGGTTGTGGAAATGCTATTTTACATATTTTTTCAAGAAAATAACCTGGGATTCAGGTATGACAGCAGGGATAGTGGTGATATGTAGCGATAAGATTGCAGTAGTGACATGCATCATGTTACGATACAACACATTTCCTTAACTGAACTATTTTTCATTAATCTAGGCATTAAGAAGTAACTGAAGGAATTAACAGACAACTTACATGTGTTTTGCAGCAGAAGGATGGAGACGAGCTCTTTGCCCTGCCAAGTCTATCCAGGGGCCCTTCTGTGTGAGACAGTTTGCGTTCTTATCATCCGGGTGGCATTTCACCCACATATACCTGCCTTTTGGTGGGGCTCCTGTGTTAAGGAAAAATACAGCATGACAGATTATCTCAAACTCCTCAGGCATGACATTTTAATAATGTACTGACCAGATTACTAATATATTCTTTGTTTTATTGTTTATTTTGTCATTAATTTGTGAGCACAAATTGTATTGATTTGATTTAACAAATTGTGAAAAAAATTAACAAATTTAAAAAGTGTTTTAGGTATTTGATCTTTTATGTCCTATTGTCGTAGCCTATGTTTATTTTTATGGCTTTATTATTTTTTGATTGTGTATAATAATTAAATCCCGCCGAAGAATATCGCACACCATGGAATTTATATTTAACTATATTTAACTATTTCCTATTATTTTTATTGAATCAAAACCAAGCTGCGCGTTTACAATTAGCCAGGTAACTTATCCGAACGAATGATTCGAATGAACCGGTTCTTTTAAGTGAATCAAAACCATATACGGCAACTAGTGGCTTCCCTGTTGAAATCTGACATGATCTCATCGGCAACAGACTGCTGAGGACTGTATTTGCAACAAGATTGTTTTTTCCCCAAATAGCCTACTTCTTACTAAAAACTAAAAGATGCATTTATATTAGGCTACAGTTAAGTAGCCAGAATCGTTAACGGAAACCGGAATCAAAGAATACGTAGGCTAAATGATTAATTATTATTTCTAGCCTCGAGCTTAAAATATTTTACATTTAGGCTACTATTTAATTAAAGCATGGGCAAAGTCACCATTAGTGTAAAAAACTTTACTTATAGTGAATTAATTAAATATTTTTTAAAAAATCCTAACGTTACGCAAAAATAGCGTTAAAATAACATTAGCAGCTTAAATAAGAACAGGATGAATTAATATTTTTCAGTATAACGATGTATGATTTGACAGTCAACAAACGAGGAAGACAAGTTAAGTTATTAATTATTATTTATAACAATATCTTGTGAAGTTTTCCTGAAGATACGCAGTTTTTAAAACGCAGTTTTTTAAACGAATTTACCATAATCTACTTCAAAACCTGATCTCAGAATGCTTAAAAAAACAAACTTACCTTGTCCACTTTGCCCGAAAAGGCATATTATCGCAAGTGCCAAAGTTATTCTGTGGTAAAATCCCATCTTATTGTTCATGCAAAGCAGATGATGTGAAAGAAAATGTCTTCAAATGAACTTCAGACAAAAACTTCTCTCAGTTCAATAGTATGTAAAAGACCCTGCCCCTGCGTGCGTCACTGTTTCCTGAATTCAGCCCACAACAGTTTGGTAAGGTTTCTTAATCTTAAATAGCTATTACTAATATACAAACCGAATTCAACCGTCGTTTCAAATGTACACAACAGGGATGGCAAAAGAAGTCAAATTAAAACTAAACAAAAATATGAAAAAGTTCCAATGACAGAACAAAACTCTGTTTTTGATTTACAGATGTTTTTGTGTTTTACAGCTGAACTTTTGTGCTATTAACTGTTATTATCCATAAAACATATAGGCTATAGAAGTGGATAAAACTGAACTAAAACTAGTCTGGTATAGGGATAACTAGAGATAATTATTATAATGTTATGTATTTTTTAAACATTTGTTTTTAAAGTTTTATTTGTCAGGGCATGTTCCTTTGACAATTGCCAAGAATTTGAGGTCCCATATTTGTGTTCAGCAAAAGTGGGACATGAGCTAAAATAGGAATGAAAATACAATTAATAGGCTTTACATAACTGTGCTCCATTATAAATCACTGAAAATCATCTGTTGTAACATCCTGTAAGTCACTGCCTCATATCATGGACAGGTTCTATAGTAAAAATTTTTATTTTATTTTTTTGTTCTTGTTGCAACATGTTTGGGATGTTGAGCAATATTAACCCACATACTATGATGATCAAGTTTAAGGTAAAATTCTGCAGAATCACCCATAAATTGACAGCTTATTTCCAACCAAGACCTAACTCATCTGGGAGTGAGCTGGGGAAGCTATTCCAAATAGATTAATTAAAGTGACACGAATGTTAAATTATACAATACTAATAACAGACAATAATAACATAAAAAATTAAGAGCGATTGCATGCAGACATATACGTTTTGGATGATAGAATTCTATTGTAATGTGTTTTTATTTGTGATGTGTATTGCTATCCACAAGGTGAGTGGAATGGACATGTTATTATAAATATAAGCATCTGAATACAATACGTAAGCTATGTGAAACAGCGAAAAGACTGTACAGTTGGCGCAGTGTTGTGCACAGCATGTGAGTGTGTTAAGACAGTTCATACAAACCTGTCATAGCTTGCAGGAAGCGGTTTTGCTCGCGCAGGAAATGACAAGGGTTTCTCCTTTTATTAGCACACAATATGGCAAGACAGAGAGGAGTTTTCCATTGCATACACAAAAGGAAAGTGTGGGAAATTCTGTCTTGTATTACAAAGTAGCTATATTTAAAGTACTGTCTGCTGGGGAGTTTGTTCAATTTCTGTTTACATGGCTAATTTGGCCATACCGTAGCAGTCAGGCATAACATTATTACACTGTGAATAACACTAATTATCTCTTCATCAAGGCACTTGTTAGAGTGTGAGAAATATTAGGCAGCAAAGGAACATTTTGTCCTCAAAGTTGATGTGTTAGAAGCTGGAAAAATAGGCAAGGATTTGAGCGTGTTTGACAAGGGCCAAATTGTGATGGCTAGATGACAGGGTCAGATTATCTCCAAAACTGCAGCTCTTGTGGGGTATTCAAAATTGGTCCAAGGAAGGAACAGTGAACAGCAAAAGGGGGACCAACACAATGCAGGAAGGTGGTCATAATGTTATGCCTGGTTGGTGTATATAGAATCTAATATATGGAAATAACCTGACATTGAATTCAGTCCCACGTAAAACATCAAAGACGTAGTTGTAGATAAAAGTGTTCTACAACAGCAAAGTGTTTCAGACTTTAAATGGCTTCGAGATGGAACGCACATTAAGTTTGGTGTCAGTCAAACTATATACTTAAACTTGGCTAAGTTCATGATCTGAAGTTTGTTTGTCTCTGACTGAAGATGACCGAGAGAGTGTCTCCCAAACACAGTCACAGGACATTTCATATTTCAAATATAATGAAAAGATTCTGTATCTCAAGAACAAAGGAATGTGTAATTTTGGCTTGGTAGAGCCTTCTCGGAACGTGTAATATTTGATCCTTGCAGAGACTTGACGTGATGATGGTTTCATCCTATTGCCTCTGGGAAAAACCTGCACTCTCTGCATTTGCTTTTCTTTATGGTTACTCAAGGTGAAACAATGACAACATTTCATGTATTTCTTCATTTTGATTGTCATATAGCAAGCAGACAGGAAGTTTCTTTGATTTAACTTAACTCAAACCTTTCTTTCAGTTGATCACACCAACTGAAATGATTATTATAGACACAAAACATTGGATATGCCATTTATAATATGGAAAATGAATTCAATAATTTACAGCAGGAATCAGTCATCTTTAATTGTTGATATCAAAAGAGCATCTCAGAGTAAAACTTGGCACATATCCAGCAACTTCCTGGGTATTTATTTGGTATTTGTTAGGAATATACCATATACAGGATACAAAAAAAGAGAAGCACTAGGATGGCATTACTGAAATATTTAGAGAAGGAAATGCAATAAGTTTGGGTTATACTTTGCGGGGCAACCGTTTGTTACATATAGTTCAACTGTGTTGAAATTAACTGTCAACTGCACAATTAACTCTTCTATAGTATGATTATCACCATTATAACTATGTATTAAGAACACACTGTTAAAAAAAGAAAAGAAGTTAGATGTACATCAAGCATGACTGCAAGAAAAGTCTCACTGTCCCAGTTTTGCTGCACAAACTCAATTAAATGTTATTAATACGGCACTGTACTTTATGGTACTTTCCACTTCGCATTCAGCCGGATAATTTGCCAGCTACAAGTGGACAATGTTGGCTGCTACTAAACCAAACCAGCTTGTGTGTATGTGTGTGTGTAAAATGATGTAAATTGAAAATCAATATACTGTGAATACAATTTTGACTGAATTAGACAAACGAAAATCTATTTTTGGGCTTGTTTATTGGCATAAAATGCTTAAATATTAGTACAGTTATATCTTCTATATTGGGCTTGCTAAACATACCCATCATAATATGTTAAAAGCGTCACACTGCATTAAAGAAAATTGTACATTGCACTTTAAAAAATAAATTAATGTCTGTAAATCATGCGGTTACATCAGTTCACATCAACATTTGCAAAGGCTGAACGAGTTTCTTACATGGTGGTCCTGTGAAGGCTCATTAGATACATTTAGGTGTGGCATCAAACAAGGGGTAGTGTGTAGTAGTCAGTTGTTCATATTTATGCGAGGCGTTACAATACAATGTTTTCAACAGTGTTTTAGTTGGAGGTGGCCATTTTGGATTTAATTCTGTTGATCTTCAGAGGAAGCAGGGAGACCATCTCCGCACTCAGCTCTAGCTCGGTTTCAACTGCCGCCTTGGCTTCTGGATTCTCCTCGCAGTATTGCACTACGAACTTGTACGACTCCAGCGATAGGCCGAGATTCTCAAGTTGAGAAGCCGGGTTACTGGAAATAAGCTTGGACTGTAATCTGGCGACACGGAATTTGGCCACCAACGCAGGCCTCAGCAGGTCATCCTCGAGCTTTTCAGGAAACTTGCCCTCTGGTGATCGGATAGAGTCGAGGAACATCTGATAATACATTGTGGACGAGGAACACAAGTGGTTAAACTTCTTTATGGTGTGCACGTCTGGCTGATCCTGCTTGTCGGCCGCAGCTAACTTCAGGTCCATCATCTCGTAATAGGTTTCTGCAAGTTCAAACTGCAACTGCCGGCAGATTAACAAATAGTACTGAGCATTCAAATCCTTGCAGATTGGCTCCAGCATGTCGACGCGACGTTTGTGCATCTTACAGCGCCGTTCCAGATCCTGTTCAAAGAAGGCCAGGACCTTGAAGAGAGCGCTATGGTCCTGCAAGATCTCAATGTGGTCTGTCACGTGACCATCCATAGCAAAATACTCTTTGGCCTGAGCTACATAGCCTTGACCCACCAGGAAGATGCCGCGTGCTTCTTCAAAGTCCAGTGGAAGTATGCTGCTAACTTTCTCTTCCAGGCTGCAAATTGAGTCAAAAGTATCGCTTGCACCAAAAAGGATGGCGCTCTTTCTTCCCTTCTCTTTTTCTTCCTCTTCATTCCGACGTGCTCTTTTTAGTTCGTCCTGCCGATCTAAGTCTAGTTCACCGACATTATCCTGTACAGCAATGGAAATTGCTCCGATAAGTCAAACAATAACTGTCAATTTGTGTACATCTCTTGAAATGTAAAAGAAAAAAGACGGCTACCTCAAGAAGTTTTTTCGCATCTTGCAGCAGATTAAGGCAATATTTGATCCAGCATCTGGCAATTTCAGCTCGCTTCTGCAGCAGCTCTTCACGTTTTTCACTTTCAGCCTCACCTTTGGGAAGATTAATGATAATTTATCGTAATTTATCATATACTTTAATTCAGACCTACATGTATACATTTGAAATAAAATACAAAGTTCTGTCATGCAATTCTATGACACAGGCTGATAGGTCCCTAATTCAATCACTTAATTCTCTATAAGGCACAGCTGGTTCCTGCTGTATCAGTAGCCAACTAGCTCACTGCTCAACCTTCAAATACTCAGTCAGCATTAGAAACCCTCCACCTTCCCCACCTCCACCTGTATAGATCTACTACGGGTAATACTAGTACAGTATATTGTACAGCAGCAGCATGTCTTGCTTGCTCACAGCAGTTTGTCATGTATGTATTGGCAGTAGCAAGTCCTGTACTTGCTCTGCAGCAGCAGTACAGTGAAATATTATTACAATTTAAAATAACTTTTTAATATATTTTAAAATGTTATTTAATCCTGTGATGCAAAGCTGCATGTTCAACATCATTACTCCAGTCTTCAGTGTCACATGATCCTCCAGGAATCATTCTAAGATGCTGATTTGCTGCTCAAGATACATTTCTTATTATAAATGTTGAAAACACTTGTGTTTCTTAATAATTTTTGAGGAAACCATGAAGCTAATGGATAGAAAGTTCAAAAGAACAGAGTTGATTAAATTTAAATATTTAGTAACATTATAAATATATTCATTGTCACATTGATCAATTTCATCTTTACTAAAAAACATTTAATTCTTAAAAAATAAAAAAGTCCCCAAGATGACATAATGAATTGGCAGTGTTTGTAAACACGATTAGCCTCATGCTTGAAATGTAGGATTTTTAACACTTTTATGCAACGTTCAAAGATAGTTGCGTTTAGTTCAGTAACCTTGTGAAGTGAAGCCAAAATGAAGTGGTATCTCTAGAATTTCTGAGTAGTTGGTCTAAGACTCTCTTGCTAAATGTCGCAGTGTGTAGGTTTGTACAACCTCAGGATCTGATGCAATGTAAACAACCGAAAAGCATGAGTGTTACAATAAGAGACATATTGTGTTAAATACCATTGCTTCAGCTGTATTTTGAGTGAAACTAGGGCCACCCGTGTACTGCTTAAAATTAGGGAGTTTTGTTTTCATTAATCAACCAGAAAATGGCATTCAGTAAAACAAATGGAAATAGAGATGCACTGAAATGAAAATTCTAGGCCTAAAATAGGAGTTATTTTTGACCAATTATCCAAATAATATATAGCCCTACAAAGCTATTCATCAGAGCATTTGAGCAGAGTGTAGAGGGAGCGGATCAGTGAATGAGAGGGTAGAGCCGTTTTACCAGCTTTCCCCATCATGTTGCAGCACAGTAGGGCTATTGCAAATAGAAACAAGTGAGCAACTGAGATCTGCATGTGTATAGAGCGGAATATTTAGCAGAACGTCTCGCACACACCGCAGTGATAACTGCTAGAAGGAGAGTGAAAACTCAGGTGTGGGCAGTGGGCCGTTTTTTTAATTCGTCCAAAACATACAAATGCCGTTTTAAGCCGATAATTTTCGGTGGACTGAAACTACGGTGTATCCCCAAATAAAAATGTAGGGAAATACACAGTATACCATATTGAACTGAACAGAACAGAAACCCACTTTCTTTGGCAGCTGCCTCTGAGGGGATTTCTCCAGCAAGGGTGGCAATGACACTAGCTGCAGCCAAACAGTGACGAGCCTCCATATACCTTGTCTGTGATAAAGGGACAACAGAGACATAGTTGGGCCTTGACTACAGACAAGATAATACATACATTTAAAAAAAATATATTGTGGTTGAAAGATTAACATACAATAAAAACAAATCCTCTGAGCTTGATCATAAACTTTATGGACCACAGTGTATCTTGTGTTGTGCTGGTACCTTGTTAATTACTGCAAAAGCTACTTTACCTTGGTGACGTAGTACTGAGACAGTGTAGCTGCATTAATGGCCCACTCAAGTGGCACAAACTGCTTGTACTCCAGCTGCCTCTGTAGTGTACTGTGACAGTATTGTCCAGCTCTCTCATACTGCTGCAGATTCTTGTACACTTGAGCCAAGTAATACAGTGTGTGTGTATAAGCCATTTCAAATCTGTTGGCACAATGGGATAAAGTTGAGTTAAAACATTATTAGGGTTTCAGAATTGGGGTGTGTGTGTGTGAGGAGTGGGGGGTATTACCTTCTTATCTTCTCTTGTTGGGATAATTCTTCCCCCTCTAGCACAAAAAAGTCTTGAAGATCCAGTGGAGGCTGACCATCCTAAAATGCATAACAGAAACAAACGTCAGCCCAAAACATCATCACATTTATTAGTATTAGTTTGTAGAGACTGCAGAGAGACAAGTACAACTATGTAGTAAATGATTTTCCCATACGAATTGTCAGTTATGCAGTGTTGTCATAGACAACAGTCATTATTAATCAATATTTAACTGTTGAATGCAGCAATTGATCAATCATACAATTATGCAAAAAGAGATCAGGTGTCTACTTGAACAAAATTTAGCTAGCCACAAAGTTACGGTTACACCACTGCCATTTATGAGTAAACCGACCTAAATCTTCCAAAAATTCAATTTATGGAAACCTCTGAAATATTAAATATATTAATATGAATACGAAATATGAATATTAAAGTCACCATGAAATTAGTAACTGACTTTCATGGAATATATTTATTTATTATGCATTATTTATCTGGCGTGCACATAATTTTATTGTAATTCACGTGCCCTCATAACCTTTAATCAAAATAACTTCCCCTCCCACTTGACATGTTTTTTTTTTCCGTTGTAAGAGCAGAACACCAGGTCACTTACATGAGATGATCCACTCAATCCCTAATTGACAAGTCCAAACCTACACTTTTTCTTGTTAGAGAAACCATTTCATTTGGATATATGGATATAAATATAAAGGAGAAAAAAAAGATTGAAACTTCCATGTCATGCAGACTCTAATGTTATTATCTTACTATCAACTATCATCTTTACGTGGGTTGTGCATTGGCACGGCTCCTCAGAACGGATGAATCTAATGTTGAGGAATATGTGTGGCTGTCATTCATTCACAGCACCGGTGTGGATACTGTACTTCGAAATCACAGATTCTATGTCTTGGAAGTATGACCAAAATAAGAATTTTTCACCAGAAAAGGTCTTCTGAAAAAGTAACATGTCTGCCACTTTGTTCTGACCAACTGAGAAAAAAAGGCATTACAATAAATTGCACTACCATCAGTGATTGAATCTAACAATCGCTAGCTCATATCACATTCAACCAAGCTAATTATTATTATAGTTTGTTCTACAATTTTTAATGTTAACAGCATCAGCATTGCGTGATTGTGTATTTAGTGTGTTTTATCGTTACCGGTAGACTAACATTTCTGTACAATCTAATCTTTTGCTTTTGGCTACGGGTGAATTTCCAGTTGTCACTGATGGTTGTCGTTCGCAAAGTATTTCCAGCAGAAACCTACCAGTACCACTCAAATTGGAACATATTACAAGCTTGCCTTTGTGAATCAGGCTAAGTTAAAGGGGTACTTCAGCACTGGGAAGATGAATCTGTATTTAAACTGGGTCATTATTGTAGTAGAAATGTGAAATCATTTTTGAATTTGGTGCCTTTTAGACTGAGAAAAGACGGAAATTTATTTTTGTCTAATAGGGATGAAGGACAACAATTCCCAGAATGCTTCACTGCCCTGTGAGGCCACTCCCAAAGCCACCGCTACTGGATTACTGCGATAACCATGCACGCGACATATACATTCACAGCGCGTGTTCAGTTCATGCCTTTGGAAGCTTAACTTTCATAGAAATTAATTTGAGAAGTTAAAACACTTACATTGCTCATCATAGCTGCGTTTACATGAATGCCTGAGGCTGCCAAGGGGGTAATCTAGCGCTCGGAAAGCGTTCCACCCCTAGGGGCTGCCATTGCTAACCAAGCCATCACCTGCTGTTAGCATCCCATTGACTCCCATTCATTTTTGAGTCACTTTGACAGTGAATAACTTTACATCAGAGGCGTTTAAAGACTCCATTTGTCCATTGTATATTTCTAAAGAAACACGACAATGTATAAAAGGCTCCATTACCTTGTATCTTACACTATCGCCCCGCAGAAGCTGTTTTTGTAAAAATAGGCTAACGATTGCGTCATAACCAACGCGACCCTGTCGCACAGTTGAGAAATTACCGTATAGACCTGAGGAGACGCTCGCAGGCAATCTTTTACTGTCTATGAGACAGTCGGGGGGACGTGGAGACATGTCCTGGAGACTAGTCTGATAAAGTCAAGGGGGAAGAATGGGTAGAAGCCCATAGTGAGCCAAAAGCAACGGGAGAAAATATTTAAACAACGTGATTCAGCTTTCGCTTTCCACATCTACTAGAAGACCTACAGCTGTCAGACAGGAGGCTCACGTCACATCTACGTCGTCAAGCTCAGTCTGAGCCTGCGCAGTTCGCTCAGCCATCAGGAAGTGAGTGCCCCTAGGTTGACTTCATTATTTCGCCGTAGACGTCAATGGGGTCGCTGTGTCCATTTCTTTTACTGTCTATGGAGGCTGCAGCTGTGAGTGTGATCTCCCATCCCCCATGCATGGGTTAAAAACATGCAGACATGGCTCCCTCTGCTGGCTGTAGTCTTTGGCCAAAAATTCCTCCGACTACGCAAATATTGTTAATTTGCGTCATTGGAGGAATTTTTCCAGAAATAAAATGCATAAATCTCTTGTCTCAGGGGGATATGAGGAGGGAAGTACAATCATTTGAATATACTTCAGGGTTTCTACAAAGCCATATGCTAATCGCTGAAGTAACCCTTTAAGGAGATAGTTTTGAACACTGGCTGGTTATGTACTTCTCAAAAAATGATTTTGGATGATTTTTAAAGCTACACTGTGTAACTTTTTTAGTTTATTCTTAGCTAAAAACACTTAGTTCTTTCAAAAATATATGTGCTCATTAATGTATATTTACTTCTTTCAAGTAATAAAGTATTCTCGTAAGTTTATAATATGCCATTGAAAATACATACGGGTGAGGGGTTCGAATGCCATTCGCCATGTTGCCTCTCCATCTTGAAAGTACATTAGCCAAAGAGGGGACATACCCGTAAATTCAAGCTTCGCTTTTCGCATTTTAACATTCGATGGCAGTCATGAATGAGGTCTAATTGGAAGCCATGTTAATCTTGGACCAAATCGGCCACCGTAGGAGTTAAAACGAAATCGGAATTGAGAGGAACAGAAACTAATATTCACTGGATTGTCAATTACCTTTACACCGCTAGATGGGGAAAATATCACACAGTGTAGCTTTAAACAAAAAAATGACGGACAGCTTTAATACATTTTTATTAAAGAAGATAAATCCTAACCGTTATCTCCATACCAAAATCCCAGATGGCTAGAATGTGATTGCTTATGAATGTAAAAATTAAAAAAAAATATTGGTGTCCAGAATGCCTTATTCCCAGAGACTGTATATAAAAAGATACAAAGCAAAATAAAAAAATAAAAAAGTTTTAGTCCCCTGACCTTCAGTGTGTATGCCTGATGAAGATCATGGGACCGAAAAGAAATCTGATATTTTTTTGCAAGTAAAAAATGTAAAAACATTTTTTGCAAAAACAAAAAAATTAAGAATACGAGGAAAGGTGACGTGATGCATCATTCCGTGTAAAGCAGACTGAGTGAGTTTGTGCGGGATTTCCTTTTTTCTTAAATTTTCTGACTAATCTTTTCCACTTTTGATGTGATTTCTAGCGAGAAATTAGTATTGTAGTAATTAAATATTTGCTTAATTATCCCCAAAGCTCTATCTATTTTGTTGCATATCATTAAACCGTTACACTGCTTCAGAAGCATGTCTGAAATTAGTTTTGTGAGGTACCTTTTTTACACTAATGCTGCCTGCTTTCAGATGTAGCAAAGGTCTTCAGGTTTCCAAGAAAGATAAAGCATGCGAGATTGATCAAGGTTGCAGCTAAACTCAGCAGGAAAGTAGATCTCAAGGGCCAGAGTTACCCAGCCCTGATATAGTGTCTACTGTGTCATTTGGGACACAACTCAGGTAAATCCCAATTTGCATCATTTTATGCCTTTTGTAGTATAGTGCAAGTAGTGCTCATACTAAAAAATTCCAAAAATGTGGGATATTGTAAGCACCTTTAATATGTAGCAAACTGTCTATTCTAAAAGGACGACGTCACAGTGACGTCACGCGGAACTAGCAAGATGCCCAGTGCCCACACGGCTTGGGCCAAATCGTACATACACACACACCTCTCTCATGTAGAGCAAATACATTGATTCAGCAATCTCCAGAAATCCTTGCGCCTTTTCAATTTCATCTCTTCCTGCCCACAAAATTCCGAGCTGATTCTGTCAAAAAACACAATACAGCATACGCCATGGCGCAGAAGTCAGAAAGTGAGCTAACATGCACAATTAATTGAACTTTTAGAAGAACATGCTCAGATATGTAGTGTATATTTACCCGGGCCTGTATAAATAGCGAGACGTTTTCCCGTGTTGTTGTGCACTTGTCAATGAGTTTCATGCAGTTCATCAGATGCTGCTCTCCAGCTGAGAGCTCCTCGGTCTCTATGTGGTTTACGCCGAGATAGTACTGCACCACCGCGAGCCTCGCTGCTTGCAGACCTGCTGGAGAGTCTCCAGCACACGCTTTCCCAAAATCATTCTCCGGTTCTCCATCCACCATCTGCCCGGACTCACTATCCGCTTCATTGTCAGCCTCGCCCTCCTCCTCATTTTGAATTTTTTTCAAAGAACAGTGGATTTCGTTCAACAGATCTCTAGCTTTGTATTTCGATCGGAAAGGGTTATTCTCAGGGTCTTTTTTCGACTCTATTTCGGAGAGTTCTTGGGCCAGGCGAAATTTCTCGCACACCGCACTCCACTCAGCGCTTTGGTTGGCAGCCATGTTTTCACCGAGCTATGACAAGTGTTTACCAGCAGAGGTCAGTGACGACGCAAATGCAGTTGTTTTCAGATTAAAGTCACCATGAAATCTTATGCTGCTGTGTTCTACATCGTCTCATTGCCGGGATGTGATGGAGTTGGGATTGCGGAAGGAGGAGAAGGTCGCATTGGCAGCTGAGATACAATCCACAATAGACCTTGATTCATTTACATTCCCTTTATGGAAGGTTTTACATTCCCTCGCTCCCTCACCACTGAGGGATTTTATCAAAACTAAAGAAATTTCTCAGAAGACCACGCAAGCCTCCACCAGAGGAGACTTGATAATACCCCACAGGTATACCACCTTCGGTCAGACAGTCCACACATTAGTGTGTATGTTGTATGCTATCTTAAAGGGGGGGTGAAACACTCAGTTTCAGTCAATCTCATGTCAATCTTGAGTACCTATAGAGTAGTATTGCATCCTTCATATCTCCGAAAAGTCTTTAGTTTTATCATATTTATAAAAGAAATATGGGCTGTACCGAGTCTTTCCGGAAAAAACCGAGCGCCTGGAGGCGTATCGTGTGGGCGGAGCTAAAGAATGACGAATGTGCAAAGCAGTGACCTCCTCAAGCGTGGAGAAACCCATCTATCTCAGCTAATACAGATAATTATCCACAATCAAATCTGAGGCTGAAATAAATTGAACAGGAGAAACGGCAACATCAGGATGTCCGTCTCTGTGGTATGTACTGTATTTAGGGGCCTTTGTGTGCAGTTTATGAGGACATGATTCGGTTTATGGACTATTGTATGTGACTAGACCTTAGAGGTAGCAAGCAAAACGGTTTTGCACGTCAGAGTCAGAATAGTGTAACGTTATACAGAACAACAATGGAGTAACCGTTAGCGCATTTGAATGACGAAGCACGCGATCGTATCGTTTACTGATGTTTACTCATGCGACGGTAGCCAATAGCAGAGACATTTAAAGTTGATTTACTCACCGGCATCTTCCAAAGCAGGACCGCTCTGTCAAAAACACACTTCTTTGGTATGATTTGGTGAAGTCCTGTGACAGCAGTGACCGTGGAAATCCACTTTGCGACGCGACTGAAGCGATGCCTTGAAGCTTCCCGTCATTTCTGCGTTCAAATCGGTTCAAATGCAGCGCTGCCTTCCCGGAATGCTGTGCTGAAGCGTTGAAGTCGCTCGACGTCACCCATAGGAATAAAGTGGAGCGCGGCGCATCATAAGTGTTCACGGACGACTGGATCTGCACCTGAGAGACTGTTTACAGCGTGCATTTCCTCTCTCTCCCTCTAGTTACGCGCGCGCGCACCCTACCGGGAGAAGAGCCCGTACGGCCCATACAAGGACCTTCCGCTCTATTTAACGTCAAGTCGAGCCATACTCGAAAAAAACTCGCCGAAACTTGTGAGAAACCGGAAGGAGTATTTTTAACACAGAAATACTCCATCAAACGCCCAACATTAGTTTTTGAAACTTTGTCTATGTTTAGGATGGGAATCCAAGTCTTTAAAGGTGTAAAAAGCTCAGTATGCATGAAACAGCATTTCACCCCCCCTTTAAAGGTGGGATAGGTAGGACTGATCTAAAACACTTTTGTCCAAATACATAATTAAAATGTAGTACTCTGAAAAAGAGAGTATAAAAATCGAGTGACTCTAGATTTTTTAATCTGCAATAAACACCGCTCATTATTTTTGTTCGGGACGAAACAAATGATTGGCTTGGGCGACTGTCACTCTCTCGCTACCATGGCAACCACCGCTTTCGCTACAGGATCTGCCCACATGCGCGCACTCGTTTGATTTGAGCAGTTCAAGAGGCAAGAAACCTAGGCAAAATAATGGCAGAGAAAGAGCATTCAAAATTCACAATACAGGGTTTTACAGTCAGCGAAGGCAAAAAAGGAAGACAGGACCAGAAAAGGCAATGCACAGAAAGTCTTTGGATAAACGCTTTTCAACGAAGGTGAGAACTGAGGGACCTGAAAAATGCCTCATTGCTGGCTGTATTTCTGCTGGACAGGTAATCTTTCATTTTGATTATACTTTTTTTGGTTTATGTTTTCATGAAGCATGTTAGCCTAGAAATCTAGACGCACGCTAGCGGCAGCAAATCTAATCTGCCCGCGAGTGTCGTCTAGCAACTCTCAATAACCTTCTGAGCTGTATTCCCCTAACTCTTGCCGGGCCAATCACATGATGTATAGAGTTGGTGGGTGGGGCCATAATGACGACGGCCGAGTTGCGTTTGCGTGCTTCTAGTAAACACAGAAACTGGCGAACGGCGGTCTTTTGAATCAGCTTTGACCGCGACTCTGGAAGACTTGGGAGGTACCGTGCGTTCACACCGCCGCCGGCGAAAGCGTCAAAATTCGCTCTTGCTGCCCTGACAACAACGCTGTAGAAAGCTCCGTGGACGTGCTGCCGCTCTGACGTAGATTGAATGTTTTTTCTTTTTTTAAACTGTATTTAAAGAGGCCGCAAATCAAACAAGCATGTTGATGGATATACAAACCACAAGTAGGGTATAAATTAACTTCATGAAATCGTTTAAATGTGAAAGTAAGAATTAATTGCATACCCGCTGAACAACGAGCGTTCTAGCGCCTGTAAAATAGTGTTGCGCGACTTCTTAACAAATTACACATCATTATGAATGATCTCGTAATAAATGATAGGGAAACCTGCACAGCAATGATCAACCTCTCCTACAATTTGCTTGGGAACTAATGTGGTCGGAACCAAAGTTTACAGGCCTGCGTTCTCTGGATTTCTTTCAAGCGGAGCACTTCTACATTCTGACTGGTTGCCGCCTGTTGCCGCCGAACCGCGTCATAGCTCATTACCATAAAGTTGAGCTGATTTCAACTCTCCTCGACGCCCAAATTGTCCAAGACGCGCCGCGCCGCTCTCGCCGGAGCTCGCCGCCCAGCTCCCATTGAAATGAATGACTTCCGGCCAGCTTGCTGCTCTCGCCGCCGGCGGTGTGAACGCACAGTTAAGCTTTTCTCTGAGAAAAGAACAAAGAACGGCACTGAAGTCATTCTTAAAAAGGGAAGATGTTTTCGGAGTTTTGCCGACCGGATATGGCGAATGTTTAATCTATCAACAAGCTCTGCTTCACCTTCATTGCTCTGGTTGGTTGTGTACCGTATCCTATCGCGTGCAGAGGGAGTTTGAAAGACAACCGTTTATGACATGATGCCACTACATGCACTGCTCGTCTCAGGTCAATAATGAGTCTTCCAGCTGAGCAGCCGGTGAGGCGTGTTCATGTATTTTGGGGGCTTGGCTTTGGAAAGAGCCCAGAAGGGAGAAGGTGGAGTGAATGGAAATAATGAGCTGTCTTTAAAACAGTCGTGAGAGGTCTACAGACACTCATTTTTTATACTTTCTTTTTCAGAGTACTTACATTTTAATTTTGTATTGATATATAAAGAAAGTTTAAACAAATTTGGAAAAAATGTTTCCTACCTATCCTACCTTTAATTTTTGTATTTCGTCATGTGTATATGGATGAGTGTTTGTGAAGCTGAATGAATTTTTGAGTCTTATGTGAATAATGTTTATAGGACTTTTGATAACTTAATGATGAACAATGTACTTTATATAGATGTCAGTTTTTATTTCTGTAATGTTTTGTGACCTGTGTGACCTTAGCCCGTGGGGTGGGAACTAAGGATGGAAATTAGCCCTTGGCTACGTTTCGGCATGTTTACATACATGTATTCCATGTTTGTTCATTAGCATGCACTGTCCCAATCAAATAAATAAATAAATAATAATATAAAGTAAATAAAAATAAAAAATACACTATTCCCACATTACTCCACTAATATAGTCCACTTGAACTCTGCCATGGTGGGAACTAGCATGTATGAACCGTAATTAATTTGTAACCGTAAGTTCATTGAAATTAAAAATTAAAACTTGAGTTAATACAATTAACATTTTTGAGAATCGAAAACCTTTATAACCATTATTAATTTCAATAAACTCAAAATTTTAAGGCAACCAG